>NW_020258314.1:0-6464 GCF_003255815.1 Theropithecus gelada | reverse complement strand
GAGTGAAAAATATTAGCATATAAGAAACAAATTTTAAATAACAATATTATCTATTTCCTGAATTAGTTATGCATAGAGATCAGAAATGGATGCTGTGAAATAGGCTAACTGTTAAAGACCTTTATTTTGTTTTAGAGACAGGGTCTCGCTATGTTGTCAAGGCTAGATTCTATTAATAATCCTTAGCTCCAATGATCCTCCCGCCTAAGCCTCCTCAGTAGCTTGGGCTACAGGCACGCACCACTGTGCCCGGCAGCAGTGCAGTTTTTAAGCAACAGGACAGAGGAAGTAGCAGTGTCCTGGAAGGAAGCCTGTGTTTCCACCATTAACTTGTTGTGTGATAATAAGTGAGCTATGTGATTTTATGCTTCAGTTTCTCCATTTATAAAATAAGGACTCCTGAGTAGCTGGGATTACAGGAGCATACTACCATGCTCAGCTAATTTTTCTATTTTTAGTAGAGACGGGGTTTCACTATGTTGGCCAGACTGGTCTCAAACTCCTGACCTCATGATCCACCCACCTTGGTCTCCCAAAGTGCTGAGATTTTAGGCATGAGCCACTGAGCCTGGCATAGGAATTCTTTATACTCCTCTTGAAACTGTGTAAGTATGAAATTATGTCAAAATAAAGTTTTTCCGGGCAGGCACAGTGGCTCACACCTGTAATACCAGCACTTTGGAAGGCCAAGGCGGGCAGATTACCTGAGGTCAGGAGTTCAAGACCAGCCTGGCCAACACGGTGAAAGCCCAGCTCTACTAAAAATACACAACAATACCCCGGTGTGGTGGCACATACCTGTAGTCCTAGCTAAATGGGAGGCTAAGGCAGGAGAATCGCTTGAACCTGGGAGGCAGAGGTTGCGGTGAGCCGAGATTACATCTCTGCACTCCAGCCTGGGTGAGAAAAGCGAAAGTCCATCTTCAAAAAAAAACTTTTTCCAATGGCAATAGTCACAAAAAAGTGGCTACATTCTGCACCTTTCTGTTCCATGTTACATGTTACTGTGAAATCTTTCTCAGAGAACTGAACTGTGTTTGGTAGAAATAGATACTTGTGGCCGGGCACAGTGGCTCACACCTGTAATCCCAGCACTTTGGGAGGCCAAGGCAGGCGGATAACGAGGTCAGGAGATCAAGACGATCCTGGCTAACATGGTGAAACCCCGTCTCTACTAAAATAATACAAAAAATTAGCCGGGCATGGTGGCGGGCGACTGTAGTCCCAGCTACTCGGGAGGCTGAGGCGGGAGAACCGCGACAACCCGGGAGGCGGAGCTTACAGTGAGTTGAGATTGGGCCACAGAGCCAGACTCCATCTCAAAAAAAAATAAAATAAGGCCGGGCGCGGTGGCTCAAGCCTGTAATCCCAGCACTTTGGGAGGCCGAGACGGGCGGATCACGAGGTCAGGAGATCCAGACCATCCTGGCTAACACGGTGAAACCCCGTCTCTACTAAAAAAATACAAAAAAAAAAAAACTAGCCGGGCGAGGTGGCGGGCGCCTGTAGTCCCAGCTACTCGGGAGGCTGAGGCAGGAGAATGGCGTGAACCCGGGAGGCGGAGCTTGCAGTGAGCTGAGATCCGGCCACTGCACTCCAGGCTGGGCGACAGAGCGAGACTCCGTCTCAAAAAAAAAAAAATAATAAATAAAATAAAATAAAATAAAATAAAATAAACAAATAAATAAAGTACACTTTAACTTTTAAACTCCTGCCACGGGCCAGGCTTGGTGGCTCGTGCCTGTAATCCCAGAACTTTGGGAGGCCGAGGCGGGTGGATTACTTGAGGTCGGGAGTTTGAGACCAGCCTGACCAACATGGAGAAACCCCATCTCTACTAAAAATAAAAAATTAGCCAGGAGTGGCAGCACATGCCTGTAATCCCAGCTACTGGGGAGGCTGAGGCAGGAGAATTGCTTGAACCCGGGAGGCAGAGGTTGCGGTGAACCAAGATCGTGTCATTGCACTCCAGTCTGGGCAACAAGAACGAAACTCCATCTAAAAGAAACAAAACAAAACAAAAAACTCCTGCCACAAGTTTTCAAATCTTACATCAATGAAAACACAAGGATGCTGGGATTATTCACCTGGGGAGAGGGAGACAAAATCAAAAAGGTCCTCTCAACACAAGAATGAAGCAAAGCTTTTAACATCTGCCTGTTACCTGTTTACTTCCTGTCCTTTTTTTTTTTTTTTTTTTTTGAGACGGAGTCTCGCACTTTTGCCCAGGCTGGAGCACAGTGGGGCGATCTCGGCTCACTGCAAGCTCTGCCTCCTGGGTTCATTCTCCTGCCTCAGTCTCCTGAGTAGCTGGGACTACAGGTGCCCACCACCACGCCCAGCTAAGTCTTTTGGATTTTTAGTAGAGACGGGGTTTCACCCTGTTAGCCAGGATGGTCTCATTCTCCTGATCTTGTGATCCGCCCGCCTCAGCCTCCCAGAGTGTTGGGATTACAGGCGTGAGCCACCGCGCCTGGACCTTTACTTCCTGCCTTATGGCCAGCTAGGACGACTGCAGTCAAGTAGGTCTGGTTTCTCTTAAAGAGCCAAACTCACGAATTGAGAATTTTAATTTACGTGGCAAGAAATGATCTCATGCATGCTGATTTCCCTTCTGAAAGGAATTAGGCTAATCAGCTATTATTGTTCAAACACAATGGTACTCAAAATTTATTGTGGATCCCTCTCCCTCCCATCCTCAGAATGGAAAAGCAAAAATAAATGTCGAGCCAGTACTACCCCTTCTTATGAAACACAGTAAGTTTCAATGGCATTGTCTTACTATGAAGAATAAGATCCTGAAAGTCGCACTTGAGTATTATTTATATCCCAGTTTGTTTCCAAAAGAGGTTCTGCAGCATACGACATAGTAATATAGGCCGGGCACAGCGGATCACACCTGTAATCTCAACACTTTGGGAGGCTGAGTTAGGCAGATCGCTTGAGCCCAGGGGTTCGAGACCAGCCTGGGCAACATGGCAAAATTCCACCTCTACCAAAAAAAAAAAATTAGTTGCATGTGGTGGTGGCGCACCTGTAGTCCCAGCTGCTCAGCAGGCTGAGGCAGGCAGGTCAATTGAGCCCAGAAGGTGAAGGCTGCAGTGAGCCATGATTGCACCACTGCACTCCAGGCTGGGTGACAGAATGGACCCTATCTCGAAAAAACGAACAAAAAATGTGTGTGTGTGTATATATAAATACACACACACACACACACACACACACACACACACATTATATATACACACACACATATACACAGACACTATATATACACATATACTATATTTACACACCCTATATATAAATATATATACACTTATATACATATATAAACTACAACAAATAATTAGAGTAGAAAATTAAGTTGAAATAGTTTTAAAAGGACAGAAGGCATAAGCCATAAAAGCCTACTGAGGCCGGGTGCAGTGCCTCACACATATAATCACAGCACTTTGGGAGGCCAAAATGGAAGGACCACTTAAGGTCAGGAGTTCAAGGCCAGCCTAAGCAACGCAGTGAGACCTCATCTCTACAAAAATAATTTTTTAAAAAAATAGAGTCTATTGGCAAGGTGCGGTGGCTCATGCCTGTAATTCCAGTACTTTTGGCGGTCGAGGTGGGCGGATCACGAGGTGAAGAGAAACCCTGTCTGTACTAAAAATACAAAAAACAAAAACAAAAACAAAAACATTAGCCGGATGTGGTGGCAGGTGCCTGTAGTCCCAACTACTATAGAGGCTGAGGCAAGATAATAGCCTCAACCCGGGAGGCGGAGCTTCCAGTGAGCGGGGATGGTGCACTCCAACCTGGGCAACAGTGCAAGACTCCGTCTCAAAAAAAAAAAAAAAAAAGGGGGGGGAAACGAAACAAAACAAAACAAAACCAAAAACAAAACAAAACAAAGGCAGGCCGCGGTGGCTCACGCCTGTAATCTCATCACTTTGGGAGGCTGAGATCACGAGGTCAGGATATCGAGACGACCCTGGCTAACACGTTGAAACCCCATCTCTACTAAAAAAACAAAAAATGAGCAGGGCATGGTGGGGGGTGCCTGTAGTCCCAGCTATTCTGGAGGCTGAGGCAGGAGAATGGCGTGAACCTGGGAGGTGGAGCTTGCAGTGAGCCGAGGTCTTGCCACTGCACTCCAGCCTGGGCAATAGAGTGAGACTCCCTCTCAAAAAAAAAAAAAAAAAAAAAAAAGAAGCAAACTGGATATATGCCTTTAGAAGTGGTGTACATTTTCAGCATTATAAATGAATAGAAATGAGTGGCAATAGTTACTTTGGTCCCTAGATTTTTGGTATCTTAACTACTTTTGGATCTCTTCCACTGAAGAGATTGCCTGTTGAATGTTGTTAGGAATGTAAGCACTGAAGGCAAACTGCCTGGGTTTGAATTTTGTTCTGTCCCTTGCACCCTGCCTGGGTTCAAATCCTAGCTCTGCTTAGTAAGTTCTTTTAAGGTGATGATCTTTGAGCAAATGTCTTACCTCCTGTTTTCCCAAGTAAATGGACACAATAGTTGCTACCTTGTGAAGGATTCATGTAATTGACCCGCATTTACCAAGTAGCATCAGTGTTCAGTTTTAGTCATTGGTGATTCTGTATTTGGACTGTGAGAGGGTTGGGGTGGGGGGTGGTGTGTGTGTGTGTGTGTGTGTGTGTGTAGCACTTAATTGCATGCAGAAAGGAAAAGATACTTGTGATAACCGAGAGGCCACTTTTCTCTGCTTCTGTGTGAAAAGGGAAGAAGGGAGCTTTGGAAAGGCATACGAATTCTGTTCAATACTAAGCTCTCTTCCTCAAAATCAGAGGTACATAGAATGTGTAATAATTTGCAGAATTTCTTGACTTCAACAATTTGATTTTTTTTAAATTTATTTTTATTTTTTCAGGTTTAGATTGAGCTATAGTTAATCTGTGGTGACGTTCTGGATGCACTGGACAAACACCTCACTCCAGCAGTTACCACTGGCAAGTCCAAGGTTTTCTATTATGAAATGCAGGTTCTATACTAAGAACTAACAAGTGTACTTCAATAATTTTAAACACTCTCAAGAATAATTGGCTTTGTTTCTTTTTTCTTAAATATTTCCTATTATTTTCCTTATTAAATATAACCAAAAATCCCACAGAAATTAACTGAGGAGCCTCCAAGTATCAATAAAATTATCACTTGATAGACTAGAATTAAGCAAGTGGTTCCAAGAAATGCCACAAGTGTATGAATCATAAAATAAAATTTCTACACGAAACATTCAGCCAGGGCTGTGCAATGTGTGGCCATTTGGGGAGGAGAATGAGATAGGTCTCATGAAAGCAAAAGAATATAAATAAGTAAAACAAAAGCTAATGCATTTTTATAATAGCCTGACCATCTTTTTATTCCAATATCGACTATCCTTCTAACATTAAACAATTATTTTTAAATAAAAATTGGAAACCTGCATAAAAGAAAGTCATGATTCTAAAAAGGCCAACTTTGAATCTTACATTTTCCTTTCTAGTATAGAATCTATATTTCATAATAGAAAACCTTGGACTTGCCACTGTTAGCTGCTGGAATGAGGTGTTTGTCTAGTACCTCCAGCATGTCGCCACAGATTAACTTCAGCTCAGTCTCGACCTGAAAAAATAAAAATAAATTTAAAAAAATCAGATTGCTGAAGTCTAGAAATTCTGTAAATTATTACACATTCTATGTACCTCTGATTTTGAGGAAGGGAGCTTAGTATTGAACAGAACTCCTTTCCCTCTCCAAACTCCCTTCCTCCCTTTTGATACAAAAGCAGAGAAAAGCTGCCTCTCGGTCATCAAAAGTATCTTTTCCTTCCCGCATGCAATTATGTGCTAAACACACACACACCACCCCCACCCCAGCACCGCCTCACAATCCAACTATCACAATCGCCAATNACTATCACAATCGCCAATGACTAAAACTAAACACTGCCCCCACCCCAGCACCGCCTCCCAGTCCAACTATCACAATCGCCAATGACTAAAACTAAACACTGATGCTCCTTGGTAAATGCTGGTCAATTACGTGAATCTTTCACAAGGTAGCAAACACTGTGTCCATTTACTTGGGAAAACAGGAGCTAAGACATTTGCTCGAAGATCACCCCCTTAAAAGAATTTACTAAGCAGAGCTAGGATTTGAACCCAGACAGGGTGCAAGGGACAGAACAAAATTCAAACCCAGGCAGTTTGCCTTCAGTACTTACATTCCTAACAAAGTTCCACAGACAATCTCTTTAGTGGAAGAGATCCAAAACTAGTTAAGATACCAAAAATCTATGGACCAAAAAAACTATTGCTACTCATCTCAATTCATTTATAATGCTGAAAATGTACACCACCTCTAAACGCACATTCTCAGCGTGCTTCCTATTTTTTTTTTTTTTTTTCTCTTTTTTTTTGAGACAGAGCCTCACTTTGTCCCTCAGGCTGGAGTGCAAT
>NW_020258313.1:0-6464 GCF_003255815.1 Theropithecus gelada | reverse complement strand
ATTAGCAGATAAGAACTACAAAGCAGTGTGTAAGTGTGTGTGTGTGTGTGTTTTTTTCAAGGACTTAAAGGAAAATATGAAAGAAGGAATAAATGAATAAAAAAGGAAACTCAGAAGGAAAATGGAAACTGGAAATAATCAAATAAAACTTTTAGAGTTTAAAAATTTATTCAAATGAAAAGCTTACTTGATGTACTTAATAGCAGATCAAAGATGGCAGATGATAAAGTCATTGAACTTGAAAATAAATCATTTAAATTATTGAGTCTAAAGTTGAAGAAAAAACATTCAAGCAAAAATATTCACTGATATGTGAGAAAATATCAGTCATCAAACATATTTGTCATCAGAGTCCCAAAAAAAGACAGTAAATGGATGGATTAAAATGTTTTATAATCAGTAGTGAAAATATCCCAAAATTGGTACAAACCTTAAACTTATATATTCAACAAATTTAATGATCCTAAAGAGAGGTACAAATGCATTCAAATGAAATACACCTAGGCAAATCACAACTATGCAGCCAACATCTAAAGATGAAGACAAAAGCATGGAAGTATCCAAAGAAAAATGATACAATACATTCAGAGAAACTACAACATATTTAATGTCTGACTACTCATCAGAAAGAACTGAGGCAGGGTGGAGACCGCATCCACCCCACGAGCAAAGACCCTCTCTTCTTGCCACTTCCCACGGGTCCACACCTACCTGCCATCCAGCTTACCATGGATGAGGCTACTGCTGAGCTCATCATTAACAGATAGCAAGAGCAAGGGCTGCTTGGCTGCTTGGCAGGCAAGTGTTCCCCACCCTACTCCAGACAGTCTTCCCTTCTTCCACGGTGGGGCACCCACTGGCACCAAGGCATGATGGTGGGCATGGGGTAGAAGGGCCCTTACAGGGGCAGTGAGGCCCAGAGCAAGTGCTGCATCCTGACCCTGAAGTTGCCCATGGAGCACCGCATCACCACCAGCTGGCATGACATGAAGACGGTTTGGCACTGCACCTTCTACACTGAGGTGTGTGTGGCTCCCCAGGACCACTCTGTGCTGCTGGCCCAAGCGCTCCCCAGCCCCAAATCCCAAGTCAGTCCTGAGGAGATGACCCAGATCATGTGTGAGACCTTCCATACCCCAACACCTGGATGGTCCTGGATGTATAGGACCATCCAGGCTGCACTGTCCCTATATGCCTTTGGCTGTACCACTGGCCTCATGATAGATTGCGATGATGGGGTCACCCACACTGTGGGTGTCTACAAGGGGTATGCCTTCCCCCACACCATTCTGGGTCTGCACCTGGCTGGTGGGGATCTGAGCGACTACCGCATGAAGATCCTCAGGGAATGCAGCTACAGTTTCACCACCACTGCCCAGTGGGAAGCAGTGCATGACATCTAGGAAAAACTGTACTTTTTCACCCTGTACTTCAAGCAGGAGATGGCCATCACAGCCTCCAGGTCCTCCTTGGAGAAGAGCTGTGAGGTGCCCAATGGTCAGGTGATCACCCTTGGCAACAAGTGGTTCTGCTGCCCAGAAGCTCTCTTCCAACCTTCCTTCCTGGGCATGGAATCTTGTGGCATCCATGAAACTGTCTTCAATTCTATCAATCTGTTTTCAATTCAGTTCTATCAGCAAGGACCTATATGTCAGCACAGTGCTGTGTGGTTGCACTACTGTGCATCTAGGCGTCACAGGCAGAATGCAGATCACCAGCCTGTCTCCTAACATAGCGAAGATTGAGATCATGACTACCTATGAGATCAACTACTTGGTGTGGATCAATGGCTCCGTCCTAGCCATGCTGTCCACCTTCCAGCAGATGTGGATCAGCAGACAGGAAGAAGACTATGGTTACTTAATTGTGTTACACCTTTTATTAACAAAGCCTAACTTACACAGAAAACAAGATGAGATTGGGTATGATTTTATGTTATTTTACTTTATTATTTTTGCTTGACTTGGGATTTTAAAACTGGAATGGTGAGGTGACAGCAGTAGTTTGGAGTGAGCATCCCCAAAGTTCTATAATATGGCCATGGAGTACTTTAATTGTACATTCTTATTGTTTTTGTCTTTTCTTTTCTCTTCTTTCTTTCCTTTTTTTTTTTCAGATAGGGACCTAATTCTGTTGCCCAAGCTCAAGTGTAGTGCAGTGGCACAATCATAGATCACTGTAGCCTCTCTAACTCCTGGGCTCAAACAGTCTTGTAGCGTCAGCCTTTGAGTAGTTGGGAAAATAAGCATGCACCACCACATCCCACTACTCTTTTTTTGTTTTTGTTTTTGTTTTTTTGTTTTTTTTTTTTTTTGTAGAGATAAGGTCTCCCTATATTGCCCAGGGTAGTCTCCAACTTCTGGTCTCAAATGATCCTCCTCCTCAGCCTCCCAAAGCATTAGAATTACAGATGTGAGCCAATCTGCCCTGTCCATTGTTCTTTTTTTTTAATAGACATTACAAATATCTGAGAAGTATTGTTATAGGAGGTCCCTTGACCTTTCAATACCCACCTCATTTCTCCCTCAGAAAAACAGCCCAGGCCTCTCCTGATTCCACAGAAGAGAGATGTCAGTATTGCTTTTGTGTAAATTATATGATGCAAATCCTTAAAAATTTCATCTTAATTGATTTTTATTTTGAATGGTCAACCTTCATTGCTCTCTTTTTTGTCCTCCAACTTGAGACATATAAAGGCTTTTTGTCTCCCTGGTGGAGGTGTGGAAGCACCCAGGGTTACCTGTACACAGACATGAGATCAGTTCAGTGAAAGTCCACATCTTAAAAACAAACAGCTCACAAAAGTAAATGAATAAATAATAAATAAATAAATACATCAAAATGGAGGCAAGCAGGCCATGGAATTGCATTTTTCAGTATAGAGAGAAATATAAATACATGCCAATGCAGAAGTCCATAAGTGGGCAAAACAACCCTTTAAAATAAAGAAGAGAGTTTGACTGTAGGCCGTGGGGACCAGATTCCCCCTCTGCTGTAAACAATGAAAAAAACAACTAAACAAACAAAAAGCAAAACATAAGGAGCAAGAACAGAAATAAAACTCTAGCTTTCAGGCATTAGAAACTGACTAAGAAAATGTTCCTTTAGGAGGGGAAATAGATGAGGTGAACCCTACAATTGCTCCATCTCACCTCCTGGAGAGAGTTTTAAGACAGGAGGCGTCCAAAGAAATCTTGAAACTCTGAATCGAAACAACAAAGTTGAGTTATGTTGGGGGTCAAATTAGCTAAAATTCAGGGGTAAACGAATGCGAGAAGAGGAAGCTCCTGAGAAAAAAGACAGGGATCAAGAGCTCTACAAAACATTTCCCTAAAATTTTTTCTTTGATTAAAAATCTTGAATATTGTATGCCTGTGAGAAAGTACACAAGGATAAAGGGGGAAAAGACCTCCAAAATGAAACAGAGAAAAACTCTGGTTGCTCACAGAGAGTATGTAAAGGTTATGTTCTCATCAACTAGCTTGGAAAAAAATAAAACTGATATGACAGGGAGAATTGGGTAGAATAAACAGAAGGACATTATTCAGTAACAGGAAAAATAACCCTGGACTACAGTTCTGCATTAAAAAAAATTAAAAGACTGCCCTAAAACATTCAAATTGTTCTCTAATGATTTAATTTTTCTAAATAAACTGTGAGAATATTTAAAGAATAACAAAAATATACAGTCCACAGAATAAAACACAAAATCTGACATCTAACCAAAAATTACAAGGCATACAAATACACACACACACAAATAATTCATTAGGAGAAAAATTAATATAAACAGACAAAAAATGACACATGATAAAATTTGTATACAAGGACATTAAAACAGTTCTTATAATTAAATTCATATGTTTTAGAACACAGAGGAAATAGTAATCCTATTAATTAGATATATGTTAGGCACAGATAATTATTCAATTTAAAATACATGAGTAAAAATTACAATGGCTAAAGTGAAATATACCCTGAATGGGGTTAACATGCATGGGAGATAAAATGTCAGAGAATTTGGTGCAGAGAGAGAAACCACCAAAATGAAACAGAGACAGAAGAAACAAAAAAGGCCTGGCGAGGTGCCTCACGCCTATAATCCCAGCTCTTTGGGAGGCCGAGGCGGGCGGATCACGAGGTCAGGAGATCGAGACCATCCTGGCTAACACGGTGAAACCCCGTCTCTACTAAAAATACAAAAAAATTAGCCAGGCCTGGTGGCGGGCACCTGTAGTCCCAGCTACTCGGGAGGCTGAGTCAGGAGAATGGCGTGAACCCGGGAGGCGGAGCTTGCAGTGAGCCTAGATCGCGTCACTGCACTCCAGCCTGGGCAACAGCGCGAGACACTGTCTCAAAAAAAAAAAAAAAAAAAAAAAAAGGTTAGAAACAAAAAAGACTAAAGAGAGCATCAGTGACCTGTGAAACAACTTCAAGCAGCTTAAGGTAGTCATGTAATTAGAATCCTGACAGGGAATGAGAGAGGGGAAAATATCATATTTGAAGAAATGATGGCAAAAAAATATTAAGTATTTGATGAAACTTGAACTCATAGATTCAAGAAGCTCAATGAACCCAATCAAAACCAACAATAGCAATGCTAAGGTCATCATAATTAAATTGCTTAAAATCTATTATAAAGAGAAAATCCTAAAAAAAAAAAAATGACATTTACGACACATTATTTACAGAGAAAAGCATATGAGAATTACAATAGACTTCCCATGGAAACAAGGAAAATGAGAGAATACTGAAGTTCACATATTTTAAGTTCTGAAAAGAAAAAAACTTAAACTAAAATTTTATACTCCCAAAATATATCTTTCAAACATGAAAATAAAATGACATTTTCAGACTCAAAAAGAGCTAAAAACAAATCATGTATTGTAAGTATACTTCCACGACAAGAAAGAAAATAAATTAAATTTTTTGGAAAGGAAAAAAATGATCCTAGATGTAAAGGTGGAATGTTGTTAATAAGAGGCAAAGTAGATTTCAGATCAAAGAACATTTACAGGGATAAAGACGATCATTTTACAGTGATAACGAGATCAAATCATAAACCATAACAATTCCAAATATTGACACAACTAATAACAGAACTTCAAAATATATTAAACAAGTTAAACTGTAATAAGAAACTGAAAAATGTGCAGTCATAATTAGAAACTTAAATACCTCTATCCAAACCATTGTAATAATATGTAGACAGAAAATCAGAAAGAACACAAAACTTGAACCATTAACCAGCTTGATCTAATTGATTTCCACCTATAGAAATCTAAATGCAATAACAGAAGGGTAGGTGCTTTTATTTTCAAGGCACCAAGCTAAATATATTATGGTCCTAGTGTCTAATACCTTTAAATATTGAATATGATATAAGTTATGCACCTTGACTATATCGAACCCATTAGAAATACAAAGCAACTCTGGAAAACTCTACATATTTGGAAGATGATACATGTGGTGTAGGTTTGAAATATTAGAAAAATAATTTTCATATATGCACTTCTAAATATTTCATTGAAGAAAAAATCCAAAGAGAAATTAAAATGTAGTTTAATATAAATTATTAGGAAAATAAAACATTAAAATGTATGAGTTAAAACTGAAGCAGGTCTTCGAAAAGAATTTGTATCCTTAAGTAAAAGCTTAATACGACTTTTGTAAATTTTTACCTTAAAAACCTAGAAAGAGCATAGGAATTTCGGTTTTGACAATGAATTAAAGAATATAAAAACAGGAAAAGTAAAATATAATGCAACTTCCTTTATTTCATTTATTTGAAGATACTACATTGGACAATGCCTTTAGAAGACTAAGAAAGGGAGAGAGATTTGTGAAAGGACAAAAATTTTAGCTAAATAGAAATTCTAGTGTTCTATAGCAATGTAAGAATGCTATAGTTAACAATATTAGTTTCAAATATCTAGAAGAAGGATATTGATTGTTCTCAACACAAAGAAAGATAAAATCTGAGATTATGGATATGTTAATTACTCTGACCTGGTCACCACATTATATGTATCTATACATCACTATGTATCCCATAAATATGTATGATTATTTTATGTTAATTTTAAAAATTAAACTGAATTTTTTAAAATGCACACTTAAGAAAATTGAGGCATGCCAGAGATGGCAAGAATGTACAGTAACTGGGAATCACATATTTGTGATATATAAAGCAATATACCAGAATATATAATGACCTCTTTTAAGTTGTCAGTAACAACTTGAATAGACACTTAACAAGTATAAATGAATGACCAACAAAAATTAAATAGTCATTAAGGAAATGCAAATTTACATCATAATATTTTACTACTGTATACTTTTTAGAATTATAAAAATTAAAATAAGTCAATAATACCAAATATTAGGGAATGTATGGAGCAAGCAGAACTCATGTACTTTGCTAGCAGAAATGTAAAATTTTACAAATGCTTTGGAAAACATTT
>NW_020258312.1:0-6466 GCF_003255815.1 Theropithecus gelada | reverse complement strand
TGGTATTGGAAAACATACGTATTCCTTATATATAGCTAAGTCCAAGTCCTGTGCTGGTCTCTGAGAATATAGCAGGCAAAAAAAAAAAAAGCAAAACGCGCCAATGCTCCTGTCCTCAGGGAGTTTAAATCCTAGTAAAGGGGAAAGATAATAAACACAAACTATGATATAATATCTCACTTGGGAATAAATACTATCAGGGAAAAACAGTAAGAGAATAAGGACTAGGGGGCGTGGCAAGATGGCCGAATAGGAACAGCTCCAGTCTCCAACTCCCAGCGCGAGCGACACAGAAGACCGGTGATTTCTGCATTTTCAACTGAGGTACTGGGTTCATCTCACTGGGGAGTGCCGGACGATCGGTGCTGGTCAGCTGCTGCAGCCCGACCAGCGAGAGCTGAAGCAGGGCGAGGCATCGCCTCACCTGGGAAGCGCAAGGGGGAAGGGAATCCCTTTTCCTAGCCAGGGGAACTGAGACACACAACACCTGGAAAATCGGGTAACTCCCACCCCAATATTGCGCTTTAAGCAAACAGGCACACCAGGAGATCATATCCCACACCTGGCCGGGAGGGTCCCACGCCCACGGAGCCTCCCTCATTGCTAGCACAGCAGTCTGTGATCTACCAGCAAGGCAGCAGCGAGGCTGGGGGAGGGGCGCCCGCCATTGCTGAGGCTTAAGTAGGTAAACAAAGCTGCTGGGAAGCTCCAACTGGGTGGAGCTCACAGCAGCTCAAGGAAACCTGCCTGTCTCTGTAGACTCCACCTCTGGGGACAGGGCACAGCTACACAACAACAACAACAACAAAAAAGCAGCAGAAAGCTCTGCAGACGCAAACGACTCTGTCTGACAGCTTTGAAGAGAGCAGTGGATCTCCCAACACGGAGGTTGAGATCTGAGAAGGGACAGACTGCCTGCTCAAGTGGGTCCCTGACCCCTGAGTAGCCTAACTGGGAGACATCCCCCACTAGGGGCAGTCTGACACCCCACACCTCACAGGGTGGAGTACACCCCTGAGAGGAAGTTTCCAAAGCAAGAATCAGACAGGTACACTCGCTGTTCAGAAATATTCTATCTTCTGCAGCCTCTGCTGCTGATACCCAGGAAAACAGGGTCTGGAGTGGACCTCAAGCAATCTCCAACAGACCTACAGCTGAGGGTCCTGACTGTTAGAAGGAAAACTATCAAACAGGAAGGACACCTACACCAAAACCCCATCAGTACATCACCATCATCAAAGACCAGAGGCAGATAAAACCACAAAGATGGGGAAAAAGCAGGGCAGAAAAGCTGGAAATTCAAAAAATAAGAGCACATCTCCCCCGGCAAAGGAGCGCAGCTCATCGCCAGCAACGGATCAAAGCTGGACGGAGAATGACTTTGACGAGATGAGAGAAGAAGGCTTCAGTCCATCAAATTTCTCAGAGCTAAAGGAGGAATTACGTACCCAGCGCAAAGAAACTAAAAATCTTGAAAAAAAAGTGGAAGAATTGACGGCTAGAGTAATTAATGCAGAGAAGGTCATAAACGAAATGAAAGAGATGAAAACCATGACACGAGAAATACGTGACAAATGCACAAGCTTCAGTAACCGACTCGATCAACTGGAAGAAAGAGTATCAGCGATTGAGGATCAAATGAATGAAATGAAGCGAGAAGAGAAACCAAAAGAAAAAAGAAGAAAAAGAAATGAACAAAGCCTGCAAGAAGTATGGGATTATGTAAAAAGACCAAATCTACGTCTGATTGGGGTGCCTGAAAGTGAGGGGGAAAATGGAACCAAGTTGGAAAACACTCTTCAGGATATCATCCAGGAGAACTTCCCCAACCTAGTAGGGCAGGCCAACATTCAAATCCAGGAAATACAGAGAACGCCACAAAGATACTCCTCGAGAAGAGCAACTCCAAGACACATAATTGCCAGATTCACCAAAGTTGAAATGAAGGAAAAAATCTTAAGGGCAGCCAGAGAGAAAGGTCGGGTTACCCACAAAGGGAAGCCCATCAGACTCACAGCAGATCTCTCGGCAGAAACTCTACAAGCCAGAAGAGAGTGGGGGCCAATATTCAACATTCTTAAAGAAAAGAATTTTAAACCCAGAATTTCATATCCAGCCAAACTAAGTTTCATAAGTGAAGGAGAAATAAAATCCTTTACAGATAAGCAAATGCTTAGAGATTTTGTCACCACTAGGCCTGCCTTACAAGAGACCCTGAAGGAAGCACTCAACATGGAAAGGAACAACCGGTACCAGCCATTGCAAAAACATGCCAAAATGTAAAGACCATCGAGGCTAGGAAGAAACTGCATCAACTAACGAGCAAAATAACCAGTTAATATCATAATGGCAGGATCAAGTTCACACATAACAATCTTAACCTTAAATGTAAATGGACTAAATGCTCCAATGAAAAGACACAGACTGGCAAACTGGATAAAGAGTCAAGACCCATCAGTCTGCTGTATTCAGGAGACCCATCTCACACACAGAGACATACATAGGCTCAAAATAAAGGGATGGAGGAAGATTTACCAAGCAAATGGAGAACAAAAAAAAGCGGGGGTTGCAATACTAGTCTCTGATAAAACAGACTTTAAACCATCAAAGATCAAAAGAGAAAAAGAAGGCCATTACATAATGGTAAAGGGATCAATTCAACAGGAAGAGCTAACTATCCTAAATATATATGCACCCAATACAGGAGCACCCAGATTCATAAAGCAAGTCCTTAGAGACTTACAAAGAGACTTAGACTCCCATACAATAATAATGGGAGACTTCAACACTCCACTGTCAACATTAGACAGATCAACGAGACAGAAAGTTAACAAGGATATCCAGGAATTGAACTCATCTCTGCAGCAAGCAGACCTAATAGACATCTATAGAACTCTCCACCCCAAATCAACAGAATATACATTCTTCTCAGCACCACATCGTACTTACTCCAAAATTGACCATATAATTGGAAGTAAAGCACTCCTCAGCAAATGTACAAGAACAGAAATTATAACAAACTGTCTCTCAGACCACAGTGCAATCAAACTAGAACTCAGGACTAAGAAACTCAATCAAAACCGCTCAACTACATGGAAACTGAACAATCTGCTCCTGAATGACTACTGGGTACATAACGAAATGAAGGCAGAAATAAAGATGTTCTTTGAAACCAATGAGAACAAAGATACAACATACCAGAATCTCTGGGACACATTTAAAGCAGTGTGTAGAGGGAAATTTATAGCACTAAATGCCCACAAGAGAAAGCAGGAAAGATCAAAAATTGACACTCTAACATCGCAATTAAAAGAACTAGAGAAGCAAGAGCAAACACATTCCAAAGCTAGCAGAAGGCAAGAAATAACTAAGATCAGAGCAGAACTGAAGGAGATAGAGACACAAAAAACCCTCCAAAAAATCAATGAATCCAGGAGTTGGTTTTTTGAAAAGATCAACAAAATTGACAGACCACTAGCAAGACTAATAAAGAAGAAAAGAGAGAAGAATCAAATCGACGCAATTAAAAATGAAAAAGGGGATATCACCACCGACCCCACAGAAATACAAACTACCATCAGAGAATACTATAAACACCTCTACGCAAATAAACTGGAAAATCTAGAAGAAATGGATAATTTCCTGGACACTTACACTCTTCCAAGACTAAACCAGGAAGAAGTTGAATCCCTGAATAGACCAATAGCAGGCTCTGAAATTGAGGCAACAATTAATAGCCTACCAACCAAAAAAAGTCCAGGACCAGATGGATTCACAGCTGAATTCTACCAGAGGTACAAGGAGGAGTTGGTACCATTCCTTCTGAAACTATTCCAATCAATAGAAAAAGAGGGAATCCTCCCTAACTCATTTTATGAGGCCAACATCATCCTGATACCAAAGCCTGGCAGAGATACAACAAAAAAAGAGAATTTTAGACCAATATCCCTGATGAACATCGATGCAAAAATCCTCAATAAAATACTGGCAAACCGGATTCAACAACACATCAAAAAGCTTATCCACCATGATCAAGTGGGCTTCATCCCTGGGATGCAAGGCTGGTTCAACATTCGCAAATCAATAAACATAATCCAGCATATAAACAGAACCAAAGAGAAGAACCACATGATTATCTCAATAGATGCAGAAAAGGCTTTTGACAAAATTCAACAGCCCTTCATGCTAAAAACGCTCAATAAATTCGGTATTGATGGAAAGTACCTCAAAATAATAAGAGCTATTTATGACAAACCCACAGCCAATATCATACTGAATGGGCAAAAACTGGAAAAATTCCCTTTGAAAACTGGCACAAGACAGGGATGCCCTCTCTCACCACTCCTATTCAACATAGTGTTGGAAGTTCTGGCTAGGGCAATTAGGCAAGAGAAAGAAATCAGGGGTATTCAGTTAGGAAAAGAAGAAGTCAAATTGTCCCTGTTTGCAGATGACATGATTGTATATTTAGAAAACCCCATTGTCTCAGCCCAAAATCTCCTTAAGCTGATAAGCAACTTCAGCAAAGTCTCAGGATACAAAATTAATGTGCAAAAATCACAAGCATTCTTATACACTAGTAACAGACAAACAGAGAGCCAAATCATGAATGAACTTCCATTCACAATTGCTTCAAAGAGAATCAAATACCTAGGAATCCAACTTACAAGGGATGTAAAGGACCTCTTCAAGGAGAACTACAAACCACTGCTCAGTGAAATAAAAGAGGACACAAACAAATGGAAGAACATACCATGCTCATGGATAGGAAGAATCAATATCGTGAAAATGGCCATACTGCCCAAGGTAATTTATAGATTCAATGCCATCCCCATCAAGCTACCAATGAGTTTCTTCACAGAATTGGAAAAAACTGCTTTAAAGTTCATATGGAACCAAAAAAGAGCCCGCATCTCCAAGACAATCCTAAGTCAAAAGAACAAAGCTGGAGGCATCACGCTACCTGACTTCAAACTATACTACAAGGCTACAGTAACCAAAACAGCATGGTACTGGTACCAAAACAGAGATATAGACCAATGGAACAGAACAGAGTCCTCAGAAATAATACCACACATCTACAGCCATCTGATCTTTGACAAACCTGAGAGAAACAAGAAATGGGGAAAGGATTCCCTATTTAATAAATGGTGCTGGGAAAATTGGCTAGCCATAAGTAGAAAGCTGAAACTGGATCCTTTCCTTACTCCTTATACGAAAATTAATTCAAGATGGATTAGAGACTTAAATGTTAGACCTAATACCATAAAAATCCTAGAGGAAAACCTAGGTAGTACCATTCAGGACATAGGCATGGGCAAAGACTTCATGTCTAAAACACCAAAAGCAACGGCAGCAAAAGCTACAATTGACAAATGGGATCTAATTAAACTAAAGAGCTTCTGCACAGCAAAAGAAACTACCATCAGAGTGAACAGGCAACCTACAGAATGGGAGAAAATTTTTGCAATCTACTCATCTGACAAAGGGCTAATATCCAGAACCTACAAAGAACTCAAACAAATTTACAAGAAAAAAACAAACAACCCCATCAGAAAGTGGGCAAAGGATATGAACAGACAGTTCTCAAAAGAAGACATTCATACAGCCAACAGACATATGAAAAAATGCTCATCATCACTGGCCATCAGAGAAATGCAAATCAAAACCACAATGAGATACCATCTCACACCAGTTAGAATGGCGATCATTAGAAAGTCAGGAAACAACAGGTGCTGGAGAGGATGTGGAGAAATAGGAACACTTTTACACTGTTGGTGGGATTGTAAACTAGTTCAACCATTATGGAAAACAGTATGGCGATTCCTCAAGGATCTAGAACTAGATGTACCATATGACCCAGCCATCCCATTACTGGGGATATACCCAAAGGATTATAAATTATGCTGCCATAAAGACACATGCACACGTATGTTTATTGCAGCACTATTCACAATAGCAAAGACTTGGAATCAACCCAAATGTCCATCAGTGACAGATTGGATTAAGAAAATGTGGCACATATACACCATGGAATACTATGCAGCCATAAAAAAGGATGAGTTTGCGTCCTTTGTAGGGACATGGATGCAGCTGGAAACCATCATTCTTAGCAAACTATCACAAGAACAGAAAACCAAACACCGCATGTTCTCACTCATAGGTGGGAACTGAACAATGAGATCACTTGGACTCAGGAAGGGGAACATCACACACCGGGGCCTGTCATGGGGAGGGGGGAGGGGGGAGGGATTGCATTGGGAGTTATACCTGATGTAAATGACGAGTTGATGGGTGCAGTAGACCAACATGGCACAAGTATACATATGTAACAAACCTGCACGTTATGCACATGTACCCTACAACTTAAAGTATAATAATAATAAATAAATTTAAAAAAATAAAAAAATTAAAAAAAAAAGAGAATAAGGACTAATTGGGAGGAAAGAAGGTATCCATCAAGATA
>NW_020258311.1:0-19310 GCF_003255815.1 Theropithecus gelada | reverse complement strand
TCCTTAAAACAAATCACACACACACACACACACACACACACACACACTCTGCATACATGCCTACACACACATACTCAAGATAGGACCACCAATTTCCAGCCCAGGCAACCCTGCATCTAGAGAGAATTTGAGGACAACTTTCCGGGAAGCCTGGGTATGTAACACGTAGACTCAGCCTCTGGTGCAAACTTTGTATCAATGTGGGTGATTGGGAGAAAATGTGGTGCTTGAAAAAGCAGAGAGAATATTTTAAGAGTTAAAACACAGCCGCTTGCCTCTAACAGGTGTTGGCACTGAAGCCACGTATGCCGGCGCTGGGAGAATTTTCATGCCTGATGAGCTTTGCCAATCCAAGCTAAGAGGCAGGGGGTGCGGGAGGAGCACAGGAGGCCCAGAAACAATGCTTTTTTTCACTTTGTTTTCCTGGAGGGAATTAAAATAAAAGCTTAGAATGATTTTTTTTTTTCTAAGAAGAAGAATAGAGAAATGAACTCTTCTGCTTTCTGCTGGAAAATTAGGTTGTCCTCAGGATGGAGAAATCAACTCTGGTTTCCATCAGCAGAGAAAGCTGGAAATTCTTACCTCCAAAGTCTCAGAAGGAGTTCTTGCAACGTTTCTCACAATTTATTTTAACTTTTTCTTGAGACGATCAGGGAAAGAGTCAAACTACACGAAGTGGCAAACTCAGAAAGATGAAAGAAATATTTCTAGTAAGCGATTTAAATGACCAAGGCGCCACTAATTAAAAAGCTACATTTCACATGTTTTTCCTCTTCCTTCTACATTAGGCATTAAACATGATTTTCTTAATGTTAGGAAGTCTGTGGGAAAAAGATATATTTATACATAATGGGTAGGAATGTCAACTGGAACAAAATTTTAAAGGCCAATTTAACAAAGTGAATCAAAAGTTAAAAATAATACACTTAAGTAGTGAGCTGTTAGAACCGGCTTTTCCACTTAGCAGATGTTGACCCCCACCCACAGCCCTCCAAGGGTCTGCAACAGGGCGTGATGCCAGGTGTGAGTTAGAGCACAGGTCCCCAGCCTCACGGATACCGGTGGGCGGCTTGTTAGAACAGGGTCCTACAGTAGGAGGTGAGCGATGGGCGATGGGCGAAAGAGCATGACCGTCCGAGCTCCGCCTCCTGCCAGATCAACAGCAGCACTACATTCTCAGAGGAATGCAAACCCCACTGTAAACTGCACAGGAGGATGGAAGGGCCTGATGGTCTGTCCCTGTCTCCCATCACCCCCAGATCGGACCCTCCGGTTGAAGGAAAGCAAGCTCAGGGCTGCCACTGCTTCTACGTGATGGCGAGTTGTGGAATTATTGTATTATATATTACAGTGGAATAATAATGGAAATAAGTGCCCAGTAAATGAATCATCCTGAAATCGTTCCCCACCCCACTTCCATCCGTGGGAAAATTGTCTTCCAAAAAACCAGTCCCTGGTGCCAAAAAGGTTGGGGACAGTTGAATGAGAGAGCCGCAGGTGATAGCGGAAAGTCGCCGTCCTCATCAGCAGCAGGGTAACTGAGTCCGCCAAGGAGGTCAGGAGACAGCCCCACCAGTTCGCTCTGTCACCAGGTCCAAGAGGCTGACTTACCAGTAGGCAGGTCCCGGCTGAAAACCAGCAGGTGCGCCCTGGCCCCATTTTAGCATTTCAATGTACACAGACATAGAGAAACCTGGCAGGGCATTGAAGTGGGAACTCTGACTTTCGCTGGGATAACGTTGCAGGTACGTTTGATTCCTTGTTTGCACTTTGTTCCATTTTCCGGGCGGGATCCCGCGCACCTCCTCTGGGATACCAGGGCTCCCCACAGCCCTGAGCGGGAGCCTGGAGGGAGACCTGTGAGCTGAGCAGCCGGGGATCAGGGAGGAAGCAACGGGTGTGTGTGTGTGGGGGGGCGGGGGGGGGAGTCTCAAGGAGGTGGCGGTAAAGATGCCCAGTGCCTGGGCGGCTGGAGGAGGCGGGCAGTGCTGGAGCCAGGAGCCTATGGAACATCCTGCTGGGAATTCTAGCAGAAGTCTCCAGAGAAGGCAATGGTTGGTGAAGAATCGGGAGAGAAAATGATGCAGGGACGGATCATGAAAGGCTTTATCCATGAAGCTCAGCCTTCCTATCCTACCCAGAAGCCTCAGACGCCCCTGAGAAGCTCAGTGTGGAGAGGCCGGCAGCTGTGAGTCCACAGAAAGAAGTCGTCTCTCTACGTTAGAAGCTGCAATAACCTTTTCTATGACATGACCAGTCTATAAGTTTTCAAGTTTGCAAGAGATTGAACTGGAATAGGAGTCAAACGAAGAGGTGCATTTTTAAAATCCAAGACCCCACCATCCTTCAGACAGCTGGAGCTCTTCCTCACACCGATTTGCACAACGTATTTGCAACCTCGCTGACTCACTCCTGTTAATTAACTAAAGCTGAGCCAGTGTCCCAGAACCGGTGCTCATGGGAGAGGCCTGTGCTCACACCGATTCAAGGGGAAAGAATTCAGGGAAGTCAGGTTGAAAATCTCTAGTTCTAAAAACATTATTTTCTTCCTGCAAAATTGTACGTTTCTAGAATATTTTGATAGAATGAAGTCTCAGCCATCACAAACTAGCATCCACGTTTTTCCTTTATCCTGACTAAGTGGACGGCAGTCCTTTGGACACTCAGGTCCTGGGGACGTGCACAGACGTGCTGAACAATGTCCAGGGTAACCCCTGAACGTGGGGCTTCTATGAGTCCCCATATTCTCTTTATTTGCCCATCATGAAGATTCCACGATGGGGCACATTGTAAAATAGTACCTAACAAAACAAAAGTGCCAATGAATTCCACAGTAGACATCTTTGAATGAAAATTCATCTTGCCCAGAGCCAACCAGCAGCCCCAGGTGCGATGGAGACAGAGATGGCAGCCTCCAGGTGCTGGTGACCTCCTCCCCGTCCCTTCCTGCTGTAGTGTGGGAAGATGGGTCCAGGGTAGGATTTCCAGCCCCGGCCACACACAGACACTCTCCTGACTTTTGGCGCAAGCTCCTCCGCTCCTCTGCTAACTGTTGAACCAGTGCTGCATCCTGGGGTGGGTAAGACTCAAGAATGATGCCCTCTGCCTTCACCCAGCACACACGCACGAGCACATGCCCGCTCATCAGGGTTGCTGCAGGTGTGGAGGCCTCGGAGATGGAGACAGGGATACCCATGGGGCGTGCACCTGCCTCTGTGCCTGACGTCCTGGAAACACTTTCTGTTTTCAAAGCTGTGCCCAAGGGGTGGATCAACAGTTCTGTAGCCTCCACAACAGTTCAGAATAGTTTTCACTCTTTCATTCTTACATTGTTGCCCCAAACTTTTCCAAATTGGTAAGCACTCAAGTCAGGCTAGCAATGTCAAAGGCAAAACACGAACAAGTGAGAGGATGGATTTGCTTCAAGCCGAGAGCATCCAGACCTGAAGATACCACACCACAGCCAGGAGGCTTCCTAAGCAGGAAAACCCTCTGTCACTCAGACAAAAACAGGACATGTTTATCTCTGTGCCCAGCTGGTTTTGGGGTCAGAGAGTTCTGTTCCTAGCGAGTCACGCATGAGGCAGAGATTGAGGAGCTAGTGAGGGGTGGGAGGGGAAGAGCGCCTGTTTAGCCTTGTCAGCAGGTCCATTAAGGGGAAAGATCTGTGTCTGTTTGGGCTGCAGGTCAATAAAGGAGCTAGGGTTGAGTCTCACGGGAGCTGTGACAGAAGACAGAGAATCTTCTTGTGGCCAAGAAGGAAGCCAGTCTGAGGCTGCAGACTGCCTAATGGAAAGGAAGGCATAGTAAACAATCCCCAAGAAAGGGAATCTTGGACGACATGAGTCAGCTTTGCATCACACGGACTCTGGAATTTAATTCCTGTGCATTAATAAGCCTCCTCTATGTTGAACACATGGAGAATCATATATGTCGTGTGGGTGAAAGAAAAACCTGTGAAATGAGCTTCTAGCCAAGCCCCAGGAGTGTTATCCTTTTGTTTTGTTTGGTGACTTACCTGTTTTCTATTGATTTTTTTTTTGTTTCTGATCAGTAGTTTCTTTTGTTACTTGCATGTTTCTAACTTTACACAGTTTATGACTTTGTCACAAGTTAATGGCGTCTTCCTGAACAGGTATTTTACATTTTAACATAAACAAATTAATCAGTCTCTAATGTCATGGTTAATGCTTTTACGTGCTTGTGTACTTGTTTGCTTTGAGGAATTATTCTCTACCATGAGGTGGTTTTATGTTATGGTATTCCCAGAATTTTAAGGTTTGCCTTTCACATTTAACCCATCTGGAACTTATTTTTGCACATAATGTGTGGTACGGATTAAGTTTCATTTAGTCTTTAAGGATTCTGTTTGCTACGTGTTTCTGGTAGATTAAATTTATTGGGTTAGGAAAGTATTATTCTATTTCCATTTTACAAGTTTTTAAAATAATGAGTAAATACTAGATTTTATGAAATACTTTTTGCATAGGTTAATTATAAGATTTTTCTCCTTTAATAAGTGAATTCGGTGAGTGAAAATTATATATTTTTCTTATGTATTCCACTCTTGCATTCCTTGGATAAAACAAACACAATTTTTAATTGATCACTGGATTATTCTCTGAATATTTTTGCATAGAATTTTAGCATGTGTGTTTTATTTTGTTACCAAAGTTATAGTCAGCTAATTTAAGGGTTTGGAGACCAAATTTATTCCTCTTCTAGTCTTTGTAGAGTTCCTATAAATAGAGGATAGTCTATTCCTGGAAAGTTGACAGAATTCACCTCTAAAACCATCTGGATCTGGTGTTTTTAAGTATATACTAAATTTATTGAGTATTTATAGGACTGTCAGAATTTCTATTTTTTCTTAAGTCAGTTTTGATTTTTTGAAATGGTTTATTTTATTTAGGCTTTCAAATATACCTTACAAAGTTGTTCAAAGTTTTTTTCCTTCTGCCTTTTCAACATCTGCTACATTACTAGCTGGTCTCTCAATTGCCTTATTAATAAAATCCAGTAGTTTCTTATCTCCTTTCCCCTTTATCAATCTTGTAAGACACTATTTATTTGATCTGTCTTTTCACAACACCAACTTTGTTATATATTTTTCTGTTTTTTTCTCTAAAGTCTTTAGTTGATTTGTTTTCAGCTTTTCTGATACTTAATGCCTTTTTGTTTTCCATATTCTGGTTTTATAGTCTATGCTGTTTTCTCCAAGCTCTTCCTGATTTCCCATACCTCGTATGTGATGTATTCACTGTCGTTCACCTCCAAGCATTGTTCATTCTTCTCATAATTCCTTCTTTGACTCATGGGCTATTTGGGAGTGTGAGTTTCAAACATGGGCATTCTTGGCCACTTGCTGGGATTTGCTTTGTGCCTGGGACGCCGTCTTCTATTCTCCGTCATCTGTGGCGTGGTCTGAGCAGATGTGTGCTCCACCTGGCAAGCTCTTACACCTTCTGCTTTCAGATTTTCTGTCTCATTCTTTCTGCTTGATGCATTTTAGGAAATTCGTTCAGATGCACCTCCTGCTTCTTGGTGGTCTCTCTTCACTGCCGCACTTGTCCCTTCTCCAGAGAGGGTTGCGTGGTTTTTTGGCAGGACCATTACTCCGCTCGTCAGGAGGCCCCGCGTGACCCAGGCAGCTCTCCCCACCGTAGGGCCGCCCTGGGGCAGCCCCCCCACCTGTGAGTGCCACCTCCAAGCTGCTTCAGCCCAGACCTTCTGATCCCGCTTCCTTGGCAATTTCCATGACTTCCTGAGTCCTGAAAAACAAGAACGCTCTCTGTGGGATCTAATAACACCTGCTTTCCTGAAAGTGTCTTGTGTTGATTTTTTTTTTTTTTTTTTTTTTGAGACAGAGTCTCCCTCTGTCACCCAGGCTGGAGTGCAGTGTGGTGATCTCGGCTCACTGCAACCTCCGCCTCCTGGGTTCAAGGGACTCTCCTGCCTCAGCCTCCCGAGTAGCTGGGTTTACAGGCATGCACCACCACGCACAGCCCCAAATCACCTTTTAATTGTAATTTCCCTTAGCACGTGGTGATCTTATTCCCTGGAGTGAATGTATCTGATTTTAGTTTCTTTCTTGGGGAAACGGTGAGTTCAGTTTGAGGTAAGATATCAGTAAAACAAGAAAATTCTGGAACAAACATAATTTTTGTTCTTTTTAATTTTTTTTGTTTGGTTTTTTAGAGATAGTGTCTTGCTCTGTCACCCAGGCTGGAGTGCAGTGGCGTGATCTCGGCTCGCTGCAACCTCTACCTCCTGGGTTCAAGCAATTCTCCTGCCTCAGCCTCCAGAGTAGCTGGGATGACGGGTGCCCGCCACCATGCCTGGCTAATTTTTGTGTTTTTGGTAGAGATGGGGTTTCCCTATGTTGGCTAGGCTGGTCTCGAACTCCTGAGCTCAGGTGATTCTCCTGCCTTGGCCTCCCACAGTGCTGGGATTACAGGCGTGAGACACTGCACCCGGCCTGGTGTTGATGCTGCTGCAACGCCAGGGACCCTGGTGGAGACGGTTCTGCTGCCACCCAACACTGCTGCCCTCCTCCTCCTCAGACACTGAGGTCACCTGAGGCTGCCGGGCACTGTGTCCTGTCCTTTCCCAAACCCCAGGTACTCTAGACAGTTAAAACGTCCAGTGAAGTTAGACCGAATGAATGAATGAGTGAGTAAGTGAACACTGCCGCTGAAGGGCTGCCCAGGAAGGTCTTTAGGATGCTTAAGATTTGACGATAAATCATAGTGACCCGTAAGCGGCATTGACTATCAGCAAAGATGATATTTGTGGTTTTGGCCAACTTCTGCTTCTGCCTTTATCTTACCCATAAATGTGTATTATGTCTTTATACATCAAAAGGAAACAGCTCAGCCACTGCCTAAATTAACTAAATTCCCAATTAGAAGAATTAAACTTTTATCTGACTTACATGTAATTCTGAGATTATTGATCTTGAAACTGATTCTTGCTGACTGTTCTTTTGGAAAACTTATTACAATGCAGCAATCAGGCTTTTTAATAAGAACCGGATGATGTCACATGTTGATGATCTCCCCTTTGTTGATTTAATAACATATTATCTCCAGCAGTCTAACTCCCATCCTCCAAAACCACCCAGGCCACTGTATTTTCGTGATAGCAGCTTGAATGGACTAAGACAGTTGTGCCAGTCAAGTGCCGACAGCCAAGACCCCAGAGGCCTCGGCCGAGGGAGCCATGTGGGGGCTTTGGGGAGGGAGTGTGGGGGCTCTCAGGCATCTGGGGCTGGGGGTGGGGATGAAGGGGCTTTGGCCTTCTGCTCCCTGAGTGCCCATCTCCTTTGCTGCTGTATTTTGGGGAGAGCTGGCATTGAGCTGCTCTTGGCCTGGAGAGATCCTTTAGGAGAAAATGGGAAGTTCCAGAATTAGGTCCATTAGAAGCTGGAGGCAGGTGGACTGCAGAGAACCCACTGACAATTACGGTGTCCCAAACAGAGCAGGCGGCCCTGCCAGGCAGCAGGGATCTGATTTCAGGGAACTTCCAGGAAGCCCATTTATCAGAGTCTAGAGATGGAATTTCTCCATACGGAGGGAGATCCTTTCCAGTGTTGAACCCGCCGGGGGAGTCTAGGATTCCAGGTTTCTCAACGGGACCTGATCACAGTGAGTGGAGTTGCCCGGGCTTGGATGAAAACCAGCCTTGCTCCTCCTCCCTTCTTCCCCCCCCGTCATCTTGCTTCCACACGTCCAACTCACAAGAAAATTAAACAAACAAACAAAAAAACAAAAGGGTTATTCTTTCAAACTGGAATCTCTGGAGGATTTAACATACTCTCAAACATGCAACACATATTTACGATACCCTTTCGATATTCCTTTTCAGAACCTGTGGCATGTTCCTTGGAGTATCTCCAGGATGAGAATTCATGATCTCATGAATGGGTTTAGACCTCGGAATGAGCTGTCATCCCGGCCCAGCCAGGTAGCTCAGGAAGGGAAGCCGTGTGTAGACTGTCGCCGTTGGACGGATGGCCGTTTGCCTGCAAAGTGACAGGATTGCCTTAATTTTCCAGCCCAGCCATTTAAAGATGATGCTAGCACAGAACTCCAGATATTCTTGGAGCAGTGTTGACATTGGCACGAGAAGCCCCACGGCCCACGAAACTCCTTGGAAGGCAGCCATTCTTTTCTCCAGTCCTGTTTAGTGCGTTAGTTAAGTGACAGTGTCTGGACTTTACAGCCACATCTCATGCATTTCGTGGCCTATCTGTTCTGAAATAATCAGCCTTCTTGTAACCTGAATCCTGCCATCATGGGCCCTAAATATTGTATTTTTACAGCTGCAAGACCTTCCGCCAAGGAACCTGCTGCCAACTCGCCTGGCACAGGTGTCCTGACATGACAGCACTGCTCATTCCCCACTGGCACAGGATGGGCCATCTCTTCCAAGCCTGGGCAGCCTGTACAGCATCCCAAGCTCTGGGCACAGCTGGGGCAGTTGTGGCAGGAATGCCGTGGGATCTGCTGAGCCCTGTGAGGCTGACATGGGACCGAGTGGGCACCATGGCCCATGCAGAATGGCTTCTCCCTTGAAGAAGCAACACAGGCTATTGGCTCAGCTGTAAAAGGCAAACACAGGGTATTGGCTCAGCTGTAAAAGGAGATCACAGGCATCCGCTTGGATGGGGAGTTGGTGCCAGCATTCCTACCACATGAAAATTCAATCCCAACTGCTACCCAGACCTGCTCAGTCTGCGCCACAGCGGTGGTGACTGAGGGCATGCCTGCCGTGCCAACCCTGCGGAGGACTTTGCTGCAGGGAGACGGCCCCTTTCTCCTTCCATGACAGAGTTTAGAAGCCTCCTCTGGCTGCCACCGTGGGAATTTAGGTAAGCAGCTGTAGTTACCGGGGAGTCCTGAGCACGACACTTAATATTGCTCCTGCAGTTTCATGGGCCATTAACAATTTGCTAATATTGTTTTAGCTTGCAAATTAGTGCAGCTCCGTGGGTAAGGAAAGGTTCCGTGGCTGTCATCAATCAGATGGAAATTCTTCATGCATGAGATGAAAAATGAGTCCTAGCCTTTGAGGGTCAGACAGCAATTACTGTAACCAAAAAAAATGGGTGGCGGGGAGCCGGGGGGAAGAGTGCTCCCTGCAAAATCTGTGAGCAAGTTTATGAACTTTATTTCTTGATGCACGAGAGTAAAACGATGAGGATTTCAAGCCATGGGAACCTGATTTGCTTAGTTACTACTATCTAAAGGAGCCCTCTCCAACTGACCTGCTTCCAGAAGGCAGTGGAGAGAGGATGTCAGTGTGGCAAGAAGGATGACAAAGCCGTGAGGACCTGGTGACCGTCTTTGCTGAGCTCCCAACAGGTGATGCCCACCGGGAGGATGCCACAGGTGACTCTGCCAAAAGTGTAGACAAACCTTGGCCTTGTTTGTTGGAAACCGTGTTGCTTATCCCCCATCCCTCCCACCTTTAAGCACCAACATTTTTTTCCTTTTAAATATTTATACGAGACTGGGCTGGGCATGGTGGCTCATGCCTGTATTCTAATGCTTCGGAAATCTGAGGCAGGAGAATCACTTGAAGCCAGGAGTTCTAGACCGGCCTGGACAGTATAGAGAGAACCGCATCTCTACAAAAAAATTTCAAAAATTAGCTGGGTGTGGTAGTATGCACTGTGGTCCCAGCTGCTTGGGAGGCTGAGGCAGGAGGATCACTTGAGCCCAGGAGGTCAAGGCTGCTGTGAGCCATGAATGTGTCTCTGCACTCCAGCCTGAGCAACAGAGTGAGACCCTGTCTCTTATAATAGAAGTGAGACCGTGATGAAATGTGTTCTTCACAATTGTGTGCCATTTGTGTTTGGAAGGTGGTTCAGAGAGAGGGTTCCGAGCCAGGCGATCTAGGGTTGAGTCCTGCTGCTAACACTTGAGCAGGTTCCTATTATGATTAGACATCCTGTAATGAACCGAATGTAATCCTGCCAGGTTCCAGGGGCTTCAGGAGGCCAGTGTGAGTTGCAGCTGTGGCTATGCATCCCGGCCGCAGCAGGGTTCAGGGTGCCAAGATGCTTCTGTGTGTTTGACAGGGCTGACAAGCACTGGCTCGCTTGGTGGCCTCAGCCACCTGTACAACAGACCCCACCATTATCGTTCCTTGCTATGGGCTGATGGTCTCCCCCCAGATTCACGGGGTAAAGCTCTATCCTCCAGTGACTCTCAGAATGTCACTGTATTTGGAGACAGGGCCTTTACAGAGGTGATTGTTACAATGAGGCCACAATAGTGGCCCTAATCCAATAGGATCAGAGTCCCTATAAGGAGATTAGGACACCCAGGGTGACAGCAGGGTTGCTCCCATGCAGCAGAAAGACCAAGGGAGGATGCCGTCCACCAGCTGAGGAGAGAGGCCTTTGGAGGAATCAGCCTTGCCCACATGTGGATCTGGGACTTCCAGCCTCCAGGACCCCGAGCAGGTAATATCTGTGGTGCACACCGCCTGCCTGCAGTGCTTTGTTACACAGCAGCACGATGCACTCCACTTTACAAAGGAGGATGCAGAGAAACCCAAAGCCTCGCAGCGGGCCAGCTCTCCCGGGGCAGCCGGGCTCAGGTTCAAGCTGGGGCAGCACGAACACAGAACCAGCCCAGGGTGCAACCTCACGGGCTCCTTTCCCAGGGGAATATTCCCGTAGGGTTTGTTTTTTTTTTTTTTTTTTTTTTTTGAGACGGAGTCTTGCTCTGTGCCCCAGGCTGGAGTGCAGTGGCGCAATCTCGGCTCACTGCAAGCTCCGCCCCCCCGGGTTCACGCCATTCTCCTGCCTCAGCCTCCCGAGTAGCTGGGACTACAGGCGCCCACCACCTCGCCCAGCTAATTTTCTTGTATTTTTAGTAGAGACGGGGTTTCACCGTGTTAGCCAGGATGGTCTCGATCTCCTGCCCTCGTGATCCACCCGTCTCGGCCTCCCAAAGTGCTGGGATTACAGGCTTGAGCCACCGCGCCCGGCCTCCCGTAGGGTTTTGAAACCATGGTGGGTGTATTTGATAAAGCAGTGGGGCTGCTAGGTGCCACCAGGCCAGGATTCCATTCTCCTGCAATCTGGTGGGGAGAGGCAGGGTCTGAGCTTGGGAAGGAGGCCACTACTACTCCTGCTGCCCTCCTCCCCTCCACCTTGCCTAGTTTACAAGACAGGAGGAAAGAGAGAAAGCAAAACGTTGGAAAGAAACAGAAGTAAGATAAATAGCCAGACAACCATGGCACCACCACCCGGCCCCAGGAGTTACAAAAGTAATAATAATAACATCAACCCCTGACCTAAATGACGTGTGTTATCTGTAAATTCCAGACATTGTATAAGGAAGCATTGCAAATCTTTTTGTTCTGTTAGCTGATGCATGTGGCCCCCAGTCACGTTTCCCACACTTGCTCGATTTATCACCACCCTTTCACGTGGACCCCTTAGAGTTTTAAGCCGTTAAAAAGGCCAAGAATTTCTTTCTCGGGGAGCTCGGCTCTTAAGACACAAGTCTGCTGACGTTCCCAGCCGAATAAACCTCTTCCTTCTTTAACCTGGTGTCTGAGGAGTTTTGTCTGCGGCTCATCCTGCTATACCAGCACCCGTCTACACCCGCATCCCGGGTCCCACTGTCACTCCACAAGAGCCTGTGGCTCCTTCCTTCCGGGTGCAGAAACAGACAGGCCTCTCTTTCCAACTTATGGCCTTCTGTATTTCCTCACTCATTCACAGCAAATGGTCACTGGGGAGCTTCTGGTTTTGAGGAATATTTGAGGAATGTTCATGCAAATGCACTTTGTGGATGGGGGAACTTCTCCCATCCCCGGGGGCTCCCAGCACGTCCCAGCAGGGGATGCTTGGAAGAGGAGATACCAGCTTAAAACCAACCTGCAACTGAATTTTGGTCAATTCTGACCCACTGGTCTCGAGGGCAGTCCAGCCAGCTGTACCCCTGGGTGGGTTGTGGGCCCCCCACGCCCGGCCAGCTCTGGGGCTTCCCGTTGTTTCATCCTGGCCAAGTTCCTGGACAAATAATCGCTTACTGTGACTTCACGTTGTCTTTGTTTTGTTCCTTTAAGGTTGAATCCTTTTTCTTGGTTATTTTCTGATTTTTCCCTTCTCCTGTGATTTGCCTATTTATAGATTTGACCCATTTGTTTTCTCAGTCGCGGTGTTTGTGTTGACTTTAAGAAAATTTCATGTTTTATGGATGTGAATCTTTTGGCATAAGGAATGCAAAAGTTTTTTACAGCTTGCAATTTATGTATTTGTCTTCTTTGTGCTGCCTTTAACACTTTTACGCACTCAGTTCTTTCTTTTTTATGGTCTGGATTAAAACTTCTAAAAATAAAAAATGACTTTCCTTATAAAAACAATAAAACATACTCTATATTTTATTTTGGTTCTTTTTTTATGTCGAGTCATTAACCTTTGGGAATTTAATTTGTATTAAGAAGAAATTATTTTTCCTCAAATGCTTAACTGATTGGCTGGTGCCACTTAATGAATAATCCATTTTTGAGACTACGTTTCAAAATAATGCCGTTTTAATTTTGACAGGCAAGTCCTACCTTATTAGTTATTTATTTGGGGAAGAAAAAAAAGCAGTAGCTGCCGTCAGGTCAGCCAAGATATTGGTGACCAGGGCCTGTGCTTGGAGCCTTCTGTCCCATGGGGAAGCAAAGAGGCCCCTCGGCAGTTCAGGGCTTACGCAGGCCCATGGCATTCTGTGCCACCCACATCCTTGATGGATCTCTTTCAGTTTTATATTAATATTAAATATACATAATGCAAAACATATAATATATATGCAATATTACGGTGGACTTTTGAACTGTATGGGTTTAAAGTTCACGGGTCACTTAGATGTGAATTTTCTACCATCTCTGCCACCCCTGAGACTGCAAGAGCCACCCCCACCCTCTTCCTCCTCAGCTTACTTGATGTGAAGACGAGGATGGGGACCTTGATCATGATCCACTTCCACTTAATAAACAGTAAAGGCGTCTTCTCTTCCTCACCATGTTCTTAATACAATTTTCACTTACTTCATTGCATGACTACAGCACATAACACAAAATATGCATTAATTGGCTGTTACAGGTAAGACTTCTGTTGAGCAGTAGGAGATGAATAGTTAAGGTTTTGGGGGGTCAAAGGTACATGGGGATTTTCAACTGTGCAAGGGGTGAGGGGGTCCTTGTCCCTAACCCTCACATTGTTCAAGGGTCAACTGTATAATATATAGAATTTTATTCAATAATTATATAAGTATAATATCTGTTATATAGTATCTATAGGAATGTGATATGTGACACCGCATACTTGAAAATATTATATATTAGATTTGTAAAATATATTATATAAAATATATAATGTGTATTAAATAAATACAACTATTCTGCACTTATAATTATATAAATAATATATGTGAATATTTATATTAATTATATATATTCCTGCAAAATGAGTGAAAATTAGTATCTGACTCAAAGGATGTCTGTGAAAGTTGAAAGCAACATCACAAGAGGAGCCGAGACCTGGCTTGGCGGAGGCAGTGACAAACACAAGGTGTTGCAGGTTTATGATCCTGAGTCACCGACCTGGAAAGAAGAGTGAGCTGAGCACATGGAGGGATGATGGAGATGCTCCAGGGGATCTGGGAAGCTGAGACGCAGAGGAAATGCAAAGACCAAGAAGGGGCAGAGCAGAGGGTGGGCGAGGGCTTCACGGCAGGAGAAGGTCCAGGGGCAGGAGAGGACAGGGCTGGGTCCAGATGTTGGGGACATTTAGCAGGGCTTGGGGAACAGCAGCAGTGGTGGGGGGGCAGGAACAGGTGAGCTGAGACATCAGTGCCACCTGCCAGTTTTATATCGTCAGTAATAAAGGTTATAGTTAGAAGTAGCCAAACCTAAGTAAAACCAGCAGTGGCTAAAACTGAGCATTGATTCAAGATTGATGGATGAATGAATTGTGCTTGAAAAATAAATTAGATATGTATAATTTAATACCCTCAAATTGAACTTTATTGGTACAATTGCCTTAAAAAATCCCTAAAGGCAAAAACCATTATCAGGAAGATTGACATGGCTGAAAGAACTACTAGTCATATCTTTATGAAAAATAAAACTGTGAAAAGTGTGATCCAAATGAAAATATGTCAATTTAATGGAAATGGAAACAAAAACATTGGGAATATTGCTTTATCTGCCCATGTGTTGAAATTTGACTCAATAATTGAATTGGATTAATAGAATCTAAAAAATTTCTGGCCAGGCGCAGTGGCTCACACCTGTAATTCCAGCACTTTGAGAGGCCAAGGTGGGTGGATAGCTTGAGGTCAGGAGTTGGAGACCAGCCTGGCCAACATGGTGAAACCCTATCTTTTCTAGAAATACAAAAATTAGCTAGATGTGATGGTGCATGCCTGTAATCTCAGCTATTCATCAGGCTGAGGCAGGAGAATTGCTTGAACCTGGGAGGCAGAAGTTGAAGTGAGCCAAGATTGCACTACTGCCCTCCAGCCTGGGTGACAGAGTGAGACTCCAAAATATGTGTGTGTGTGTGTGTGTATATAATAATTATATAATATTAAATATATAAAGTATGTTTAAAATATACTTTATATATAAATAAAAATATATAAATATATATATATAATTTCAACTCAATGGATGCTCACCAAATTCAGTGTGATTCTGATTAAAATATTTGCATTGAAACATCTTTCATGGTGAAATGGCCAATTCCAGGGCTATAATGGGGAAGGTGCATTGCTGTGCCAGGGAATGAGAAACTGCCCCCCAAATGGTGGAGAACTGTCCTGAGGACACAGGAGCCCCTGGTCAAATCCAGGACCACTTAACCATCAAAATAATTGAGGACGGAAATGAATTATAGATCATGGAGCAACAGAAATCATGAGTTCATAGGTTCATCAACTGATCCGTGAATGGGGTTGGTGGATACTAGGACAGCTCTTTTGCAGAGTAGCTGCTGACCGAGGAATAGGGCATTTTGCAATCACCACAGAAGTAACTGGTTTAAGTAAGAATGGGGATGCGTGCTGTCAATGGATGCCAAATTTAGAGGGAGGATTTTTTACTTTATTATTTTTAACTTTTTATTTTAAAACAATTTCAGGCTTACAAGAAAGTTTCAAAGCTTTGTCAAAGAATTCCCACCCATGTGCCCTAAATGATAACAGCTTTACATACACGTCAACTCTTTTTGGTGGAAGGTAGCTAGCTCGATTCTGCACCTGTTTAACTTTTTGCCCACAATGTTTAGCATCCAATCGAAAATTACAAGACTTAGTACATAAAAAGTGTATAACTGAATAACTGAAAATCAAGAGGAAGGAATGAAGCAATAGAAGTTGGTGACTTTGATATTGGTGTTATTCGGCAGGGAGTTGAACTACCAATAATATGTGCAGAAACTAGAGAGGAAAGTGGAGATGAGCATCAGAGACCAGGTCATAGCAGAAGGTCAAACGGAAATGCAACATGGATAGAACAAGGGATTAGTGAGCTGAAAGCAAGGCATGAGAAAATATCCTTATCTAAACAAAGGAGAAAACATGTGGAAAACATTGAAAGAGCGCCAGAGACATACCAGGCGTGGTGAACATGTAATTTGTGTGCAGACAGAATCCTAGAAGGAGAGGAAGTAGAGAATGGAGCAGAGGCAGCATGTGAGAAATGATTCCCGGAAATTTTCCAAAGTGATGAAAGAGTCAAACTAAAGATTCAAAAATCTCGGATACCTAAGCAAGATAAATACAAAAAAACCCACAGCTAAGCACATTAGAGTCCAACTGGAAAACTAGAATGGGTTTACAAATATCAGACAAAGTAGACTTTGAGGCAACAAAAATATATATTAGAAATAAAAATTTCACCTGTAATTCCAGCACTTTGGGAGGCTGAGGCAGGTGGATCACAAGGTCAGGAGATCGAGACCGTCCTGGTTAACACGGTGAAACCCCATCTCTACTAAAAATACAAAAAAAAAAAAAAAAAAAATTAGCTGGGCATGGTGGCAGGTGCCTGTAGTCCCAGCTACTTGGGATTCTGAGGCAGGAGAATGGCATGAACCTGGGAGGCAAAGTTTGCTGTGAACCGAGATCGGGCCATTGCACTGCCTGGGCGACAGAGCGAGACACCGTCTCAAACAAACAAACAAAACAAAAAATAAAACAAAACAAAAAAATAAAAAATTTCATAATGATAAAAAGGCCAAAGCAATAGGGTGTATGACAGCTATCCATTTGTAAACATTGACTAATTTGTAAATTGTTCAAGAGAAATGGGCAAATCTACTCTCATATATATAGATTTTCATGCGACTCTCTCTGTAACTATTGGAAAGAGAGAAAAATCAGGGAGGATACTGAAGAGCTGAACCCCATAATTAATACATGTCACCTAATAGAGATATGGAGACATCATACCAAAGAATGCAGCTACGCATTTCTGTTCTGTTCTCATGGAGCACCTGTGCTTCATCATGGAGTGAGTCTCAACAAGGTCAAAGGACCGAAGTCAGACCGCATCCTCTGACCCCAGGGTGATTACAGGGGAACTCCGCAGTGCTTGGAAAATGCGCAGGGCTCTCTTTGACAGCTCCTAGGTCATCAGAGAATTCTTAAAGGAAGCGACAAAGTAGTTCTAGTATTTTAAATGGTGGTGAAAATTCAACCTATGCCTCTACTTCACGCCAAGCTGTTGAGAGGTATGAGGATGCTTCACAGAAATGTTCCCCTCCCCTCTCCCCTCACCCCTCCCACAACCTCCCACTCCCAGGGAGGTGGAGAAGCAGCTTTGCAGTGGAGCCTCCGGGTCAGGCCCTGCCCAGTGACCCCGGGACGCTTCCATCTCCGTCTCTCTCTGTCTCTCTCTGTCCCTCTCCGTGTCTCTCTCTGCCTCACCATCCTCACTCCTGTCGGTTTTCAATGATTGGCACATGCGGTTGCCTCTTCATTGTGTATGTTCTGTTTTAGGGAGAACTATTTTAAGAACTATCTTCTTTTCTGCATATTAAACTGGAAGCAGGGTGATTCTCTCTCCAAGTAACCGCTGTGGTCCACTCACTTGGATGAGCCCCTGATGCCGGCAGCCTGGTCTAAGGCTCCATCCCATCTCCTCTGGGGCACTAGGGAAGACTCCCATGAACCCTGACACCCACAGCCTGGTCTAAGGCTCTGTCCAGTCTCTTCTAGGGGTACTAGGGAAGTCTCCCGTGAACCCTGATGCCCACAGCCTGGTCTGAGGCTCTGTCCAGTCCCTGGGGCACTAGGGAAGACTCCTGTGAACACTGATGCCCACAGCCTGGTCTAAGGCTCCATCCCATCTCCTTTGGGGCACTATGGAAGCCTCCTGTGAACCCTGACTCCACGCCTTATCCCCACTCCCCACTGATGTTCATAAACACACGTGGGATCATGCTGTGAGCCTCAGGGGCTCCTTCGTATTCCTGGGATGAAACCCACATGCCTTCCTATGACCTTCAACGCCCTTGGTATCCAGCCCAGCCCTCCCTCGCCGCCTCCCTCCCCTCTTGCCCTTCCCAGGAGGGAGCCAGAGCACCTCCTCTCCTGGCTCGGGGCAGACCCCGCTCTTCCACACCCGCTGCTGCCACCATCTCTCCCACCCCGAGGACCACAGCCTGCTCCAGGTGGTCCGACGCCCTTTAGGAGAGATGCCTTCCCTGACACCCCCAGCGTTTACCCTGCAGAGGGGACTCCTGCTTTGAGTTCCTAGAGTGTTTTAAACGTTTGGCTTGAGAACCTTCCATCTGGTTTGGAGAATTCCTGGGCGTGAGTTCTTCAGATACTGCTTCTGCTTCATCCTTTACCTCCCCTCCTTCTAGGGCTCTGCTCACACACAAGGTTCTCCCCACGCACCTACACTCTTTCCGGTGTTTTCCAAATGTCTTCTCCTTTGTCTCAAGGCGTACCTTCTCAGGCCTTGCCTTACCATTCAGAAGGGTGGCGATGAGGCTGAAGTATGTGAATAATACAAAGTGCAAAGAACGCTGCCTGGCAGAAAAAAATTACAATGTTTCCTTAGCAGCCAGTGTTCCCAGCACAGCCCTCACTGGGGTCTGTCTCCCCAAAAGCCCCATCCTTTTAAGTCTGCGCTGTGTTTGATTCCCTCTTCCCTATTCACACCGTGGCTGTGCATGGATTCAGAACTCGTCACCTCTGAACAGGCTCACAGATCGGACAGGGTTAAAGCATGCATGGCAGTTTGGAATTCAGCTCAAAATCTCACCAACTGTGTGCCCTTGAGCAAGACACCAGGCTCAGCGCTTCGATTTCCTCATCAGTGCAGTAGAAGGAATGGGGGAGTCTCCCTCCGTGGGGGCTGTGAGGGTTCAGGGAGTTGAAACCTGTAGGGCTTCTCAAAGAGCACCCGGCGTGTGAGGACCGCAGTGTGAGAAGCAGCTGCTGCTGTGATAATTGACCACTCGCTGGGGTGAGGTGGTAGCGCCCGGAACAGGACACTGTGTGAGAATGCCCGGCACCGTAGCTGAGGCGGGGGGGAGGCTCCTGTGTTACCCATAGAAATTAGACAGTAGCTGAGGTGTGGGAGAGGCGCCTATATTATCCACATAAATTAGATTATCATAGCTATTTTTATTTGTAAAGTAGCATGTCATTTTTATTCAATATAATATATCCTCTTTCTTCTTAATAAAAACAAGTCAGGCTGTGACTCTCCTACCTGGACCCAGCACACAGGTGGGGCTGTGACTCTTGTATCTGAACCCAGCACACAGGTGGGGCTGTGATGCTTACACTTGGGTCCACCCATAGTCCAAGAGGAAACTGTGATGAAATTGGTACTGAAAACCCAGGCGCCTTGAATGAAGACCCTCCCACCCCCATCCCCACCCCAAGGCCCAGAGCCCAAAACTAGGCTTCCCTGTGGCGGCCTGGAAGCCATGCTCACCCTGGAAGCCACGCCCACCCCGGGAGCCACGCCCACCCTGGGAGCCACGCCCACCCCGGAAGCCACGCCCACCCCGGAAGCCACGCTCTCCCTGGAAGCCACGCCCACCCTGGAAGACAGCTCACCCTGGAAGCCACGCCCACCCCGGGAGCCACGCCCACCCCGGGAGCCACGCCCACCCTGGAAGCCACGCCCACCCCGGGAGCCACGCCCACCCCGGGAGCCACGCCCACCCTGGAAGCCACGCCCACCCCGGGAGCCACGCCCACCCCGGGAGCCACGCCCACCCTGGAAGCCACGCCCACCCCGGAAGCCACGCCCACCCCGGAAGCCACGCCCAC
>NW_020258310.1:0-6466 GCF_003255815.1 Theropithecus gelada | reverse complement strand
TGGTATTGGAAAACATACGTATTCCTTATATATAGCTAAGTCCAAGTCCTGTGCTGGTCTCTGAGAATATAGCAGGCAAAAAAAAAAAAAGCAAAACGCGCCAATGCTCCTGTCCTCAGGGAGTTTAAATCCTAGTAAAGGGGAAAGATAATAAACACAAACTATGATATAATATCTCACTTGGGAATAAATACTATCAGGGAAAAACAGTAAGAGAATAAGGACTAGGGGGCGTGGCAAGATGGCCGAATAGGAACAGCTCCAGTCTCCAACTCCCAGCGCGAGCGACACAGAAGACCGGTGATTTCTGCATTTTCAACTGAGGTACTGGGTTCATCTCACTGGGGAGTGCCGGACGATCGGTGCTGGTCAGCTGCTGCAGCCCGACCAGCGAGAGCTGAAGCAGGGCGAGGCATCGCCTCACCTGGGAAGCGCAAGGGGGAAGGGAATCCCTTTTCCTAGCCAGGGGAACTGAGACACACAACACCTGGAAAATCGGGTAACTCCCACCCCAATATTGCGCTTTAAGCAAACAGGCACACCAGGAGATCATATCCCACACCTGGCCGGGAGGGTCCCACGCCCACGGAGCCTCCCTCATTGCTAGCACAGCAGTCTGTGATCTACCAGCAAGGCAGCAGCGAGGCTGGGGGAGGGGCGCCCGCCATTGCTGAGGCTTAAGTAGGTAAACAAAGCTGCTGGGAAGCTCCAACTGGGTGGAGCTCACAGCAGCTCAAGGAAACCTGCCTGTCTCTGTAGACTCCACCTCTGGGGACAGGGCACAGCTACACAACAACAACAACAACAAAAAAGCAGCAGAAAGCTCTGCAGACGCAAACGACTCTGTCTGACAGCTTTGAAGAGAGCAGTGGATCTCCCAACACGGAGGTTGAGATCTGAGAAGGGACAGACTGCCTGCTCAAGTGGGTCCCTGACCCCTGAGTAGCCTAACTGGGAGACATCCCCCACTAGGGGCAGTCTGACACCCCACACCTCACAGGGTGGAGTACACCCCTGAGAGGAAGTTTCCAAAGCAAGAATCAGACAGGTACACTCGCTGTTCAGAAATATTCTATCTTCTGCAGCCTCTGCTGCTGATACCCAGGAAAACAGGGTCTGGAGTGGACCTCAAGCAATCTCCAACAGACCTACAGCTGAGGGTCCTGACTGTTAGAAGGAAAACTATCAAACAGGAAGGACACCTACACCAAAACCCCATCAGTACATCACCATCATCAAAGACCAGAGGCAGATAAAACCACAAAGATGGGGAAAAAGCAGGGCAGAAAAGCTGGAAATTCAAAAAACAAGAGCGCATCTCCCCCGGCAAAGGAGCGCAGCTCATCGCCAGCAACGGATCAAAGCTGGACGGAGAATGACTTTGACGAGATGAGAGAAGAAGGCTTCAGTCCATCAAATTTCTCAGAGCTAAAGGAGGAATTACGTACCCAGCGCAAAGAAACTAAAAATCTTGAAAAAAAAGTGGAAGAATTGACGGCTAGACTAATTAATGCAGAGAAGGTCATAAACGAAATGAAAGAGATGAAAACCATGACACGAGAAATACGTGACAAATGCACAAGCTTCAGTAACCGACTCGATCAACTGGAAGAAAGAGTATCAGCAATTGAGGATCAAATGAATGAAATGAAGCGAGAAGAGAAACCAAAAGAAAAAAGAAGAAAAAGAAATGAACAAAGCCTGCAAGAAGTATGGGATTATGTAAAAAGACCAAATCTACGTCTGATTGGGGTGCCTGAAAGTGAGGGGGAAAATGGAACCAAGTTGGAAAACACTCTTCAGGATATCATCCAGGAGAACTTCCCCAACCTAGTAGGGCAGGCCAACATTCAAATCCAGGAAATACAGAGAACGCCACAAAGATACTCCTCGAGAAGAGCAACTCCAAGACACATAATTGCCAGATTCACCAAAGTTGAAATGAAGGAAAAAATCTTAAGGGCAGCCAGAGAGAAAGGTCGGGTTACCCACAAAGGGAAGCCCATCAGACTCACAGCAGATCTCTCGGCAGAAACTCTCCAAGCCAGAAGAGAGTGGGGGCCAATATTCAACATTCTTAAAGAAAAGAATTTTAAACCCAGAATTTCATATCCAGCCAAACTAAGTTTCATAAGTGAAGGAGAAATAAAATCCTTTACAGATAAGCAAATGCTTAGAGATTTTGTCACCACTAGGCCTGCCTTACAAGAGACCCTGAAGGAAGCACTCAACATGGAAAGGAACAACCGGTACCAGCCATCTCAAAAACATGCCAAAATGTAAAGACCATCGAGGCTAGGAAGAAACTGCATCAACTAATGAGCAAAATAACCAGTTAATATCATAATGGCAGGATCAAGTTCACACATAACAATCTTAACCTTAAATGTAAATGGACTAAATGCTCCAATGAAAAGACACAGACTGGCAAACTGGATAAAGAGTCAAGACCCATCAGTCTGCTGTATTCAGGAGACCCATCTCACACGCAGAGACATACATAGGCTCAAAATAAAGGGATGGAGGAAGATTTACCAAGCAAATGGAGAACAAAAAAAAGCGGGGGTTGCAATACTAGTCTCTGATAAAACAGACTTTAAACCATCAAAGATCAAAAGAGAAAAAGAAGGCCATTACATAATGGTAAAGGGATCAATTCAACAGGAAGAGCTAACTATCCTAAATATATATGCACCCAATACAGGAGCACCCAGATTCATAAAGCAAGTCCTTAGAGACTTACAAAGAGACTTAGACTCCCATACAATAATAATGGGAGACTTCAACACTCCATTGTCAACATTAGACAGATCAACGAGACAGAAAGTTAACAAGGATATCCAGGAATTGAACTCATCTCTGCAGCAAGCAGACCTAATAGACATCTATAGAACTCTCCACCCCAAATCAACAGAATATACATTCTTCTCAGCACCACATCGTACTTATTCCAAAATTGACCACGTAATTGGAAGTAAAGCACTCCTCAGCAAATGTACAAGAACAGAAATTATAACAAACTGTCTCTCAGACCACAGTGCAATCAAACTAGAACTCAGGACTAAGAAACTCAATCAAAACCGCTCAACTACATGGAAACTGAACAACCTGCTCCTGAATGACTACTGGGTACATAACGAAATGAAGGCAGAAATAAAGATGTTCTTTGAAACCAATGAGAACAAAGATACAACATACCAGAATCTCTGGGACACATTTAAAGCAGTGTGTAGAGGGAAATTTATAGCACTAAATGCCCACAAGAGAAAGCAGGAAAGATCTAAAATTGACACTCTAACATCGCAATTAAAAGAACTAGAGAAGCAAGAGCAAACACATTCGAAAGCTAGCAGAAGGCTAGAAATAACTAAGATCAGAGCAGAACTGAAGGAGATAGAGACACAAAAAACCCTCCAAAAAATCAATGAATCCAGGAGTTGGTTTTTTGAAAAGATCAACAAAATTGACAGACCACTAGCAAGACTAATAAAGAAGAAAAGAGAGAAGAATCAAATCGACGCAATTAAAAATGAAAAAGGGGATATCACCACCGACCCCACAGAAATACAAACTACCATCAGAGAATACTATAAACACCTCTACGCAAATAAACTGGAAAATCTAGAAGAAATGGATAATTTCCTGGACACTTACACTCTTCCAAGACTAAACCAGGAAGAAGTTGAATCCCTGAATAGACCAATAGCAGGCTCTGAAATTGAGGCAACAATTAATAGCCTACCAACCAAAAAAAGTCCAGGACCAGATGGATTCACAGCTGAATTCTACCAGAGGTACAAGGAGGAGTTGGTACCATTCCTTCTGAAACTATTCCAATCAATAGAAAAAGAGGGAATCCTCCCTAACTCATTTTATGAGGCCAACATCATCCTGATACCAAAGCCTGGCAGAGATACAACAAAAAAAGAGAATTTTAGACCAATATCCCTGATGAACATCGATGCAAAAATCCTCAATAAAATACTGGCAAACCGGATTCAGCAACACATCAAAAAGCTTATCCACCATGATCAAGTGGGCTTCATCCCTGGGATGCAAGGCTGGTTCAACATTCGCAAATCAATAAACATAATCCAGCATATAAACAGAACCAAAGACAAGAACCACATGATTATTTCAATAGATGCAGAAAAGGCTTTTGACAAAATTCAACAGCCCTTCATGCTAAAAACGCTCAATAAATTCGGTATTGATGGAACGTACCTCAAAATAATAAGAGCTATTTATGACAAACCCACAGCCAATATCATACTGAATGGGCAAAAACTGGAAAAATTCCCTTTGAAAACTGGCACAAGACAGGGATGCCCTCTCTCACCACTCCTATTCAACATAGTGTTGGAAGTTCTGGCTAGGGCAATTAGGCAAGAGAAAGAAATCAGGGGTATTCAGTTAGGAAAAGAAGAAGTCAAATTGTCCCTGTTTGCAGATGACATGATTGTATATTTAGAAAACCCCATTGTCTCAGCCCAAAATCTCCTTAAGCTGATAAGCAACTTCAGCAAAGTCTCAGGATACAAAATTAATGTGCAAAAATCACAAGCATTCTTATACACTAGTAACAGACAAACAGAGAGCCAAATCATGAATGAACTTCCATTCACAATTGCTTCAAAGAGAATCAAATACCTAGGAATCCAACTTACAAGGGATGTAAAGGACCTCTTCAAGGAGAACTACAAACCACTGCTCAGTGAAATAAAAGAGGACACAAACAAATGGAAGAACATACCATGCTCATGGATAGGAAGAATCAATATCGTGAAAATGGCCATACTGCCCAAGGTAATTTATAGATTCAATGCCATCCCCATCAAGCTACCAATGAGTTTCTTCACAGAATTGGAAAAAACTGCTTTAAAGTTCATATGGAACCAAAAAAGAGCCCGCATCTCCAAGACAATCCTAAGTCAAAAGAACAAAGCTGGAGGCATCACGCTACCTGACTTCAAACTATACTACAAGGCTACAGTAACCAAAACAGCATGGTACTGGTACCAAAACAGAGATATAGACCAATGGAACAGAACAGAGTCCTCAGAAATAATACCACACATCTACAGCCATCTGATCTTTGACAAACCTGAGAGAAACAAGAAATGGGGAAAGGATTCCCTATTTAATAAATGGTGCTGGGAAAATTGGCTAGCCATAAGTAGAAAGCTGAAACTGGATCCTTTCCTTACTCCTTATACGAAAATTAATTCAAGATGGATTAGAGACTTAAATGTTAGACCTAATACCATAAAAATCCTAGAGGAAAACCTAGGTAGTACCATTCAGGACATAGGCATGGGCAAAGACTTCATGTCTAAAACACCAAAAGCAACGGCAGCAAAAGCCAAAATTGACAAATGGGATCTCATTAAACTAAAGAGCTTCTGCACAGCAAAAGAAACTACCATCAGAGTGAACAGGCAACCTACAGAATGGGAGAAAATTTTTGCAATCTACTCATCTGACAAAGGGCTAATATCCAGAACCTACAAAGAACTCCAACAAATTTACAAGAAAAAAACAAACAACCCCATCAAAAAGTGGGCAAAGGATATGAATAGACATTTCTCAAAAGAAGACATTCATACAGCCAACAAACACATGAAAAAATGCTCATCATCACTGGCCATCAGAGAAATGCAAATCAAAACCACAATGAGATACCATCTCACACCAGTTAGAATGGCGATCATTCAAAAGTCAGGAAACAACAGGTGCTGGAGAGGATGTGGAGAAATAGGAACACTTTTACACTGTTGGTGGGATTGTAAACTAGTTCAACCATTATGGAAAACAGTATGGCGATTCCTCAAGGATCTAGAACTAGATGTACCATATGACCCAGCCATCCCATTACTGGGGATATACCCAAAGGATTATAAATTATGCTGCTATAAAGACACATGCACACGTATGTTTATTGCAGCACTATTCACAATAGCAAAGACTTGGAATCAACCCAAATGTCCATCAGTGACAGATTGGATTAAGAAAATGTGGCACATATACACCATGGAATACTATGCAGCCATAAAAAAGGATGAGTTTGCGTCCTTTGTAGGGACATGGATGCAGCTGGAAACCATCATTCTTAGCAAACTATCACAAGAACAGAAAACCAAACACCGCATGTTCTCACTCATAGGTGGGAACTGAACAATGAGATCACTTGGACTCAGGAAGGGGAACATCACACACCGGGGCCTGTCATGGGGAGGGGGGAGGGGGGAGGGATTGCATTGGGAGTTATACCTGATGTAAATGACGAGTTGATGGGTGCAGTAGACCAACATGGCACAAGTATACATATGTAACAAACCTGCACGTTATGCACATGTACCCTACAACTTAAAGTATAATAATAATAAATAAATTTAAAAAAATAAAAAAATTAAAAAAAAAAGAGAATAAGGACTAATTGGGAGGAAAGAAGGTATCCATCAAGATA
>NW_020258309.1:0-6469 GCF_003255815.1 Theropithecus gelada | reverse complement strand
AGGGCCACCTGGTGCTAACTTTTTAGGTTTTGTGAGGCCTAGTTTCATTCCCTCCTCTTTTTGTGTCAGAGGCTCAATCTTGAGCCTCTTTTTCAGTCCTAAGGGTCTGGTATTGTTGGGTCAGAACCATAGCATGTACTATGTTTAATCTATTTTTAATAAGGGCGAGTAAACGGTTAAGTATGCACGGCCCGAAAGTCAAGATGAGCGTGAGCAGGATGAGGGGTCCTAAGATGGTGGAGATTAGGGTGCTAAACCAAGGGGAAAAATAGAGGCCCCATATTAACCTTGTTGTTATTTATCTGTTATCAGATTTTGCTGCATCTTTAAACTTGATGCGGACCAGGTTGCAATTTTTCAAATATCGGGTTGTGGTACAAGGCTGGACAAAGGATATGGTTATATACCAAGGTTTTGTGGCCCATTTTTATTTTTTTATTATTAGTAGTTATACAGGACCAGCTTTTGTAATACAAGTGAGTCAGATCTCTACAAGTTTTTTTTATTTGTCCTGTCCTGAATCCGGGACAGGCATAAAACCCGTTTCGGCTGATGGACACCCTTTTAGCCTGTCCTTTTTATTTTTGTCCGTCCTGAGGAGTCCTTAATAGGACTTCTGTGGGACCAGTAAACCGGGGGCCTGTGTCTTTTATCTTTCCTGTTATTTTTTTTTTTTTTTTAGGTTGAAATAGAGGTCTGGAAACCAAGCCTTTATAGGAGCATTCTTGGAGGTCTCATTTAAGACCTCTTGATTATTAAAATTAATTATCTGCCAGGTCAGGCTAAATGGCCGGTGGGGGTTAGCGTCAAAAGCTATACTAGAGACGGCGCAGGGAAGAAGGGCAAACAATAAGCAGAGAGTTAGATACGAGAGAGTCTTATCTTGAGCGGGTTTTCGGAGCGTCGGAGTCTCCATATCTCAGGTGGTGTTGGTCCAGGCGTCTCTGGAGAAGCCTTGACGTGGGATGCGTGGATCCAAGTGGAGATTCCGTCAACTTTTATGGCTGTGGGCGTGGTCAGGAGAACGATGTAGGGTCCTTTCCACCGAGGCTCTAGTCCTTGAGTGCGGTGCCGTCTAACGTAGACAGAGTCTTCCACCTGGAAGGGGTGACTGGTCTGTGGATGTCCTGGTTGGTACAGTTCTGCCAAGGGGGCCCAGATTTGGGCCTGTACTGCTTGGAGTCCTTTTAGCCGGGCCTGTAGGTCAGTCTTAGGATCGGAGGGGGAGAAGGAGTTAAGCAAGGTTGACAAAGGGGGAGGTCCTCCGTAGAGGATTTCATATGGAGTGAGCCCAAAACGGTTAGGCGTATTTCGGGCCCTTAAAAGCTAAGGATAGGAGGCGTCTCCAATCTTTTAAACCAGTCTCTAAGGTCAATTTAGTAAGGGTCTCTTTTATTGTTCTATTCATTCTTTCTACCTGTCCTGAGCTCTGGGGTCTATAGGCACAATGTAATTTCCAATTAATCCCCAATATCCTGGCGAGCCCCTGACTTACCTGAGAAACGAAGGCCGGCCCGTTGTCTGACCCAATTACCTTGGGAAGTCCAAATCTAGGAAAGATTTCTTCCAAAATTTTCTTGGCTACTATGTGTGCCGTTTCTTGCCGGGTGGGGTAGGCTTCTACCCATCCTGAAAAGGTATCTACAAACACCAGTAAGTACTTATATCCAGCATAGTGAGGTTTTACTTCAGTGAAGTCTATTTCCCAATAGACTCCTGGGCGGTTACCACGAGTCCGTTTCCCTGCTGGCACTCGGGTAGCCCCAGCGTTTACCTGCTGACAGACCTTACAGGCAGATGTCACTTGCTCTACGAGTGTACTTGCCCTTGGGATTAGAAAGTCAGTTTTTTTAATTAACAATTTTAGCTTTCGATTACCCAAGTGTGTCCAGGCATGCATCTGCTGGATCATTGCCAGGGCTTCCTTTTGGGGAAGGACTATTTTCCCTTTTTTTTCCCAGTTTCTAGTGTCTTTGTTTTCTGTAGCCCCTATGGCTCTTGCTTCTTCCTGGTCTTCGGAGGTATAAGTATGTTCAATAGTTATGTGGCTGGTGTGGTCAGGTTCTGTGGCTAGAGTCAGTACTTCCGCCCTGGCGGCTTGCCTGGCCACTTGGTCAGCCTGTCTGTTTCCTACTGCGACTGGATCCTGTCCTTTCTGGTGCCCGGGGCAGTGAATTATAGCCACTTCTTGAGGAAGAAAAAGGGCCTTTAATAAGGCAATTATTTCAGCTTTGTTCTTGATTTCCTTTCCTTCTGAGGTTAGGAGACCTCTTCTTTCATAGATACTTCCATGAGTATGAGCCGTTGCAAAGGCATATCGGCTATCAGTATAAATGTTAGCTTTCTTTCCCTTGGACAGCTCTAGGGCCTTGGTTAGTGCTATTAACTCAGCCTTCTGTGCAGACGTGCCAGGAGGTAGTGATTGTGCCCAAATGGTGTTGTGTCCGTCTACTACCGCTGCTCCCGCCCTCCGAGTACCTGAGTCAAGGTAACTGCTGCCGTCTGTGTACCAGGTGTGATCCGCGTCTGGGAGCTCTTGGTCTTTAAGGTCTTCTCGTGTTCCATGGGTCTCAGCCAGTACTTGCCGACAATCGTGTGGGCTTGGTTGGTCTTCTGGTACCGGCAGCAGCGTAGCAGGGTTTAGGGTGACCGGAGGGCCAAACTGGACGCGGTCCGTGTCCAGTAAGAGGGCCTGGTAGTGGGTTAGGCGTGCGTTGGTTATCCACCGGTCCGGGGGCTGCCGCACTATGGCCTCTAGAGTATGTGGGGTAATAACAGTCAGTGGCTGCCCAAGGGTTAACTTAGCAGAGTCCTTGACCAGCATAGCGGTGGCTGCCATGATACGAAGACATGGGGGCCAGCCGGCCGCCACAGGGTCCAGCTTCTTGGACAGGTACGCTACCGGTCTTTTCCAAGGCCCCAATTTTTGGGTCAGGACTCCTTTGGCAATCCCTTGCCTTTCGTCCAGGAAGAGGGTAAAGGGCTTCGAGGTGTCCGGTAACCCAAGGGCTGGGGCAGACAAGAGTGCCTTTTTTAGTGCCTCAAAAGCCAATTGATGCTCTGTCTGCCAGGTGAAAGGGGTGTTTTCCTTGGTGAGTGCGTAAAGGGGGGCGGCCAATTCAGCAAAACCGGGTATCCACAAGCGACAGAACCCAGCAGTTCCCAAGAATTCACGTACTTCCCTGGGACTTCGTGGTGGTGGAAGGCGAGCCACTGTTTCTATGCGCCCAGGGGTGAGCCACCTTTTCCCTTCACTCAGGATATACCCCAGATATGTTACCTTGGTCTGGCAGAGCTGTGCCTTCTTGGCAGATGCCCGGTATCCTTTTTCACCCAGTTCCTGGAGTAGATGCCTGGTACCTTGTATGCAGGTTTCCTTTGTAGGGGCAGCCAGGAGGAGGTCATCTACATATTGGAGTAAGGTCACTTCTGGATTTTGGGTCCGGAAGTCGGTCAGGTCTCGATGAAGAGCCTCATCGAAGAGAGTGGGAGAGTTCTTGAATCCTTGGGGAAGCCGGGTCCAGGTCAATTGGCCCGAAATTCCTTTCTCAGGATCTTTCCACTCAAAGGCAAAGAGTTTTTGGCTTTGGGGGGCCAGAGGCAAACAGAAGAAAGCATCTTTTAAATCTAATACTGTATACCAGTTATAGCCTGGTTTTAAGGTGCTGAGTAAGTTGTAAGGATTGGGGACCGTGGGATGGATGTCCATGGTTCTTTTGTTAATTTCTCTCAGGTCTTGGACAGGCCTGTAATCCTGAGTACCGGGCTTTTTTACTGGCAGAAGAGGAGTGTTCCAGGGCGAGCGACAAGGTCGCAACACTCCGAGTTCTAGAAATTTGTTAATGTGCTGCCGAATTCCTATATGAGCCTCTTGGCTCATGGGATATTGCTTGATAGACACGGGCACCGCCGTGGGCTTTAGATCAATTATGATTGGGGCTTGATACTTAGCTAGCCCGAGTCCTCCTGTTTCCGCCCAAGCTTGGGGAAAGTCTTGCAACCAAACATTGGGGAGGCTAGTGATAACCGGAGCGTCGAAAAGCTGATGCTCATCTTGCAGAGACACAGTTAAAATTTGGATGGGCTGACCGTCCCGATTTAATACCTGGGCCCCAGTCTCGGAGAAGTGGATTTGGGCTCCGAGCTTGGTCAGAAGATCTCGCCCTAGGAGGGGGTAGGGGCATTCAGGTACCACCAAGAAGGAATGTGTCACCATTCCTTGTCCAAGATTAACTGTCCGGTGGTTAGTCCACTTGTGCAATTTTCCCCCTGTTGCCCCCTGGACCCAGGATGTGCGGGAAGACAGGGGCCCGTCTGCCTTTGTCAAAACTGAATGTTGGGCGCCAGTGTCCACCAAGAAGGTGGTGGGTTGCCCCCCTACAGAGAGAGTTAGCCGGGGCTCGGGGGGGGGCTCCAGAGCCTTGACTCCCCTATTCGCTATCTTCACCTAGGGTGAGGACAGCGGCCGGTTTCTTTTGGTCTTTGGGACGCTTGGGGCAATCTTTGATCCAATGTCCTCGTTCTTTGCAGTAGGCACACTGGTCTTTGTCTACTTTTGGCCGCCTTCGCTTTTTTTCCCTCTCTCCCTGGTCCTTTTTCTTTTACTATTGCCGCCAGGATTTTTGTTAAATGCTTATCCCTCTTTTGATCCTTACGATCCTCTCGCTCCTCTTGTTCCTTCGCTAACCTGGCTTCCCTTTCTTCAGGGGTTCTTATCTTGGCCAAATTTGTGGGGCGTTTTCCTGCCCCTTTGAGACCCGCCAACAGAGCCTGGCGATAGATTTGGAGACTCTCCCTACCTGGTGCTGTTTTATAGTCCCAGTCCAGGCGGGTGAGGGGAAATCCCTCGTCTGCTGCGGCAGAGGCTCGCGCCGGGGCCGGATGGGGGAGGGGAGAGGACGGGGGAAGGGGAACTCACAAAACCGCAGGGCTGCAGCCCGGACTGCGGTCCGGCGGCGCGGGCGAGGCGCAAAAACCCGGCCCGGCCCCTGCGGCACGGCGCAGCGCAGTGAGGCTCCCCCGGGCCGCCCGCCCGGCCTCCGCAGCAATGTAGCCTGCGCCTTCCCGCCGAGGCCCGAAGTCTCGGGGACGCCCGGCGCCGCCGCTTCCGCCGCCACCGCCGTGGTTGCGGGCCCTGGCGGCAGCGCCCGCGGCTCCTCCCGCCCGGAGGGAGGCCCTTGTTCAATTAACGAGGTTAGGGCCTGAGGGTCTTGGGAAAAGGAAGGGTTATGGGTTTTCCAGTTGTAGAGGTCAGAGGCAGAGAAGGACCAGTATTGGACCGTGCGATTGACGGTGCGGAGAGGGAAAAGGGAGGATCGCCAAGTTGGGGGGCCATCTGGGTTCTCGGTCCGCCGCAAGCGGAGACGAGGTGTCGGTGGCGGCGGCCGAGGAGTGAGTTCGGGTGGGGCTGGAGAAGGAGACGGGGTCGAGGGAGACGCCGAGGGGGAAGTTGGGGAAAGGGTAGGGGCCGAGGTGATAGAGGAAAGAGCTGGAGACAAAACAGGGGGCAAGGGTGAAGCGTAAGGTGGAGGTCTCAGGAGGGGGTTTTCAGGTGGAGGAGGCGGGGGGTCAAGAAGGAGGAGATCCCTCTGGGGTTCATCTGGGAGGACTGACTTATGCGGGTCCGGATTCCGGTTCTTCGAGGCTTCCAAGGCAAGAAGGGTAGACTGGGATGGGGAAGGCAGATGGAGGAAGGGTTTTACCCAAGAAGGAGGGTTTCGGACCAGATCCTCCTAAGTAATTATGTAGGCCACTTGGTCTGGGTGTCCGTGTGGCCCAGGGTCCATCACTTTCGCTTTAACCTGTAAGATAATTGAGAGGTCAAATGCTCCGTCCTGAGGCCACCCAACTTGGAGGGTTGGCCATTCGGACGAGCAGAATGTTTTTCATCGTCCCTTACGGACTTCTACAGAGAGGTGGTGGGCTCGAGCCCGAACGTCAGGGAAGTGAGTCAGAGTCAGAGTTAAAGGGGTCGTCAACGTCTGTCCCATAGTTCTGTCTAGAGATTCTTTCACACACAAGGACAAAATGAAAGCAACATACAAAAGGACCAAACAAATGAGAAGAAGCCGCGCCGCCAGAGAGTGGCGCCACAGTTTCACAAAATATTCGGATGGCAGGGGCGACGGCACCCTGCCTACAGATTTAGGGAGGCTGACTGAGTCATCAGCCTTCTCCCAGACTACCGCCAGGGCGTCCCCCGGGGCGTAAGTGGGAAGGTGCCGGACACGTCTGTCCCCCTTCCCCACTTAATTCAGACGGAGTACTCCCCAGAGTTCAGAGTTAGCCGGCAAGACAGACAAAACAAAACGAAAGTACCTGGTAGGTCCGTCCAGTCAGCAGTCGGTGGCCCGGGCCAGATAGGTCTCCGCCGGATGGGTCGGGGGTCCTCGGACGACCCCCATTCCCGGCCAACGCACCAAATGTTGGAACCGAACTCTCGATTCCCTCCTGGGCAGGGGTCGCCGCG
>NW_020258308.1:0-6470 GCF_003255815.1 Theropithecus gelada | reverse complement strand
AGGGCCACCTGGTGCTAACTTTTTAGGTTTTGTGAGGCCTAGTTTCATTCCCTCCTCTTTTTGTGTCAGAGGCTCAATCTTGAGCCTCTTTTTCAGTCCTAAGGGTCTGGTATTGTTGGGTCAGAACCATAGCATGTACTATGTTTAATCTATTTTTAATAAGGGCGAGTAAACGGTTAAGTATGCACGGCCCGAAAGTCAAGATGAGCGTGAGCAGGATGAGGGGTCCTAAGATGGTGGAGATTAGGGTGCTAAACCAAGGGGAAAAATAGAGGCCCCATATTAACCTTGTTGTTATTTATCTGTTATCAGATTTTGCTGCATCTTTAAACTTGATGCGGACCAGGTTGCAATTTTTCAAATATCGGGTTGTGGTACAAGGCTGGACAAAGGATATGGTTATATACCAAGGTTTTGTGGCCCATTTTTATTTTTTTATTATTAGTAGTTATACAGGACCAGCTTTTGTAATACAAGTGAGTCAGATCTCTACAAGTTTTTTTTTTTATTTGTCCTGTCCTGAATCCGGGACAGGCATAAAACCCGTTTCGGCTGATGGACACCCTTTTAGCCTGTCCTTTTTATTTTTGTCCGTTCTGAGGAGTCCTTAATAGGACTTCTGTGGGACCAGTAAACCGGGGGCCTGTGTCTTTTATCTTTCCTGTTATTTTTTTTTTTTTTAGGTTGAAATAGAGGTCTGGAAACCAAGCCTTTATAGGAGCATTCTTGGAGGTCTCATTTAAGACCTCTTGATTATTAAAATTAATTATCTGCCAGGTCAGGCTAAATGGCCGGTGGGGGTTAGCGTCAAAAGCTATACTAGAGACGGCGCAGGGAAGAAGGGCAAACAATAAGCAGAGAGTTAGATACGAGAGAGTCTTATCTTGAGCGGGTTTTCGGAGCGTCGGAGTCTCCATATCTCAGGTGGTGTTGGTCCAGGCGTCTCTGGAGAAGCCTTGACGTGGGATGCATGGATCCAAGTGGAGATTCCGTCAACTTTTATGGCTGTGGGCGTGGTCAGGAGAACGATGTAGGGTCCTTTCCACCGAGGCTCTAGTCCTTGAGTGCGGTGCCGTCTAACGTAGACAGAGTCTTCCACCTGGAAGGGGTGACTGGTCTGTGGATGTCCTGGTTGGTACAGTTCTGCCAAGGGGGCCCAGATTTGGGCCTGTACTGCTTGGAGTCCTTTTAGCCGGGCCTGTAGGTCAGTCTTAGGATCGGAGGGGGAGAAGGAGTTAAGCAAGGTTGACAAAGGGGGAGGTCCTCCGTAGAGGATTTCATATGGAGTGAGCCCAAAACGGTTAGGCGTATTTCGGGCCCTTAAAAGCTAAGGATAGGAGGCGTCTCCAATCTTTTAAACCAGTCTCTAAGGTCAATTTAGTAAGGGTCTCTTTTATTGTTCTATTCATTCTTTCTACCTGTCCTGAGCTCTGGGGTCTATAGGCACAATGTAATTTCCAATTAATCCCCAATATCCTGGCGAGCCCCTGACTTACCTGAGAAACGAAGGCCGGCCCGTTGTTTGACCCAATTACCTTGGGAAGTCCAAATCTAGGAAAGATTTCTTCCAAAATTTTCTTGGCTACTATGTGTGCCGTTTCTTGCCGGGTGGGGTAGGCTTCTACCCATCCTGAAAAGGTATCTACAAACACCAGTAAGTACTTATATCCAGCATAGTGAGGTTTTACTTCAGTGAAGTCTATTTCCCAATAGACTCCTGGGCGGTTACCACGAGTCCGTTTCCCTGCTGGCACTCGGGTAGCCCCAGCGTTTACCTGCTGACAGACCTTACAGGCAGATGTCACTTGCTCTACGAGTGTACTTGCCCTTGGGATTAGAAAGTCAGTTTTTTTAATTAACAATTTTAGCTTTCGATTACCCAAGTGTGTCCAGGCATGCATCTGCTGGATCATTGCCAGGGCTTCCTTTTGGGGAAGGACTATTTTCCCTTTTTTTTCCCAGTTTCTAGTGTCTTTGTTTTCTGTAGCCCCTATGGTTCTTGCTTCTTCCTGGTCTTCGGAGGTATAAGTATGTTCAATAGTTATGTGGCTGGTGTGGTCAGGTTCTGTGGCTAGAGTCAGTACTTCCGCCCTGGCGGCTTGCCTGGCCACTTGGTCAGCCTGTCTGTTTTCTACTGCGACTGGATCCTGTCCTTTCTGATGCCCGGGGCAGTGAATTATAGCCACTTCTTGAGGAAGAAAAAGGGCCTTTAATAAGGCAATTATTTCAGCTTTGTTCTTGATTTCCTTTCCTTCTGAGGTTAGGAGACCTCTTCTTTCATAGATACTTCCATGAGTATGAGCCGTTGCAAAGGCATATCGGCTATCAGTATAAATGTTAGCTTTCTTTCCCTTGGACAGCTCTAGGGCCTTGGTTAGTGCTATTAACTCAGCCTTCTGTGCAGACGTGCCAGGAGGTAGTGATTGTGCCCAAATGGTGTTGTGTCCGTCTACTACCGCTGCTCCCGCCCTCCGAGTACCTGAGTCAAGGTAACTGCTGCCGTCTGTGTACCAGGTGTGATCCGCGTCTGGGAGCTCTTGGTCTTTAAGGTCTTCTCGTGTTCCATGGGTCTCAGCCAGTACTTGCCGACAATCGTGTGGGCTTGGTTGGTCTTCTGGTACCGGCAGCAGCGTAGCAGGGTTTAGGGTGACCAGAGGGCCAAACTGGACGCGGTCCGTGTCCAGTAAGAGGGCCTGGTAGTGGGTTAGGCGTGCGTTGGTTATCCACCGGTCCGGGGGCTGCCGCACTATGGCCTCTAGAGTATGTGGGGTAATAACAGTCAGTGGCTGCCCAAGGGTTAACTTAGCAGAGTCCTTGACCAGCATAGCGGTGGCTGCCATGATACGAAGACATGGGGGCCAGCCGGCCGCCATAGGGTCCAGCTTCTTGGACAGGTACGCTACCGGTCTTTTCCAAGGCCCCAATTTTTGGGTCAGGACTCCTTTGGCAATCCCTTGCCTTTCGTCCAGGAAGAGGGTAAAGGGCTTCGAGGTGTCCGGTAACCCAAGGGCTGGGGCAGACAAGAGTGCCTTTTTTAGTGCCTCAAAAGCCAATTGATGCTCTGTCTGCCAGGTGAAAGGGGTGTTTTCCTTGGTGAGTGCGTAAAGGGGGGCGGCCAATTCAGCAAAACCGGGTATCCACAAGCGACAGAACCCAGCAGTTCCCAAGAATTCACGTACTTCCCTGGGACTTCGTGGTGGTGGAAGGCGAGCCACTGTTTCTATGCGCCCAGGGGTGAGCCACCTTTTCCCTTCACTCAGGATATACCCCAGATATGTTACCTTGGTCTGGCAGAGCTGTGCCTTCTTGGCAGATGCCCGGTATCCTTTTTCACCCAGTTCCTGGAGTAGATGCCTGGTACCTTGTATGCAGGTTTCCTTTGTAGGGGCAGCCAGGAGGAGGTCATCTACATATTGGAGTAAGGTCACTTCTGGATTTTGGGTCCGGAAGTCGGTCAGGTCTCGATGAAGAGCCTCATCGAAGAGAGTGGGAGAGTTCTTGAATCCTTGGGGAAGCCGGGTCCAGGTCAATTGGCCCGAAATTCCTTTCTCAGGATCTTTCCACTCAAAGGCAAAGAGTTTTTGGCTTTGGGGGGCCAGAGGCAAACAGAAGAAAGCATCTTTTAAATCTAATACTGTATACCAGTTATAGCCTGGTTTTAAGGTGCTGAGTAAGTTGTAAGGATTGGGGACCGTGGGATGGATGTCCATGGTTCTTTTGTTAATTTCTCTCAGGTCTTGGACAGGCCTGTAATCCTGAGTACCGGGCTTTTTTACTGGCAGAAGAGGAGTGTTCCAGGGCGAGCGACAAGGTCGCAACACTCCGAGTTCTAGAAATTTGTTAATGTGCTGCCGAATTCCTATATGAGCCTCTTGGCTCATGGGATATTGCTTGATAGACACGGGCACCGCCGTGGGCTTTAGATCAATTATGATTGGGGCTTGATACTTAGCTAGCCCGAGTCCTCCTGTTTCCGCCCAAGCTTGGGGAAAGTCTTGCAACCAAACATTGGGGAGGCTAGTGATAACCGGAGCGTCGAAAAGCTGATGCTCATCTTGCAGAGACACAGTTAAAATTTGGATGGGCTGACCGTCCCGATTTAATACCTGGGCCCCAGTCTCGGAGAAGTGGATTTGGGCTCCGAGCTTGGTCAGAAGATCTCGCCCTAGGAGGGGGTAGGGGCATTCAGGTACCACCAAGAAGGAATGTGTCACCATTCCTTGTCCAAGATTAACTGTCCGGTGGTTAGTCCACTTGTGCAATTTTCCCCCTGTTGCCCCCTGGACCCAGGATGTGCGGGAAGACAGGGGCCCGTCTGCCTTTGTCAAAACTGAATGTTGGGCGCCAGTGTCCACCAAGAAGGTGGTGGGTTGCCCCCCTACAGAGAGAGTTAGCCGGGGCTCGGGGGGGGCTCCAGAGCCTTGACTCCCCTATTCGCTATCTTCACCTAGGGTGAGGACAGCGGCCGGTTTCTTTTGGTCTTTGGGACGCTTGGGGCAATCTTTGATCCAATGTCCTCGTTCTTTGCAGTAGGCACACTGGTCTTTGTCTACTTTTGGCCGCCTTCGCTTTTTTTCCCTCTCTCCCTGGTCCTTTTTCTTTTACTATTGCCGCCAGGATTTTTGTTAAATGCTTATCCCTCTTTTGATCCTTACGATCCTCTCGCTCCTCTTGTTCCTTCGCTAACCTGGCTTCCCTTTCTTCAGGGGTTCTTATCTTGGCCAAATTTGTGGGGCGTTTTCCTGCCCCTTTGAGACCCGCCAACAGAGCCTGGCGATAGATTTGGAGACTCTCCCTACCTGGTGCCGTTTTATAGTCCCAGTCCAGGCGGGTGAGGGGAAATCCCTCGTCTGCTGCGGCAGAGGCTCGCGCCGGGGCCGGATGGGGGAGGGGAGAGGACGGGGGAAGGGGAACTCACAAAACCGCAGGGCTGCAGCCCGGACTGCGGTCCGGCGGTGCGGGCGAGGCGCAAAAACCCGGCCCGGCCCCTGCGGCACGGCGCAGCGCAGTGAGGCTCCCCCGGGCCGCCCGCCCGGCCTCCGCAGCAATGTAGCCTGCGCCTTCCCGCCGAGGCCCGAAGTCTCGGGGACGCCCGGCGCCGCCGCTTCCGCCGCCACCGCCGTGGTTGCGGGCCCTGGCGGCAGCGCCCGCGGCTCCTCCCGCCCGGAGGGAGGCCCTTGTTCAATTAACGAGGTTAGGGCCTGAGGGTCTTGGGAAAAGGAAGGGTTATGGGTTTTCCAGTTGTAGAGGTCAGAGGCAGAGAAGGACCAGTATTGGACCGTGCGATTGACGGTGCGGAGAGGGAAAAGGGAGGATCGCCAAGTTGGGGGGCCATCTGGGTTCTCGGTCCGCCGCAAGCGGAGACGAGGTGTCGGTGGCGGCGGCCGAGGAGTGAGTTCGGGTGGGGCTGGAGAAGGAGACGGGGTCGAGGGAGACGCCGAGGGGGAAGTTGGGGAAAGGGTAGGGGCCGAGGTGATAGAGGAAAGAGCTGGAGACAAAACAGGGGGCAAGGGTGAAGCGTAAGGTGGAGGTCTCAGGAGGGGGTTTTCAGGTGGAGGAGGCGGGGGGTCAAGAAGGAGGAGATCCCTCTGGGGTTCATCTGGGAGGACTGACTTATGCGGGTCCGGATTCCGGTTCTTCGAGGCTTCCAAGGCAAGAAGGGTAGACTGGGATGGGGAAGGCAGATGGAGGAAGGGTTTTACCCAAGAAGGAGGGTTTCGGACCAGATCCTCCTAAGTAATTATGTAGGCCACTTGGTCTGGGTGTCCGTGTGGCCCAGGGTCCATCACTTTCGCTTTAACCTGTAAGATAATTGAGAGGTCAAATGCTCCGTCCTGAGGCCACCCAACTTGGAGGGTTGGCCATTCGGACGAGCAGAATGTTTTTCATCGTCCCTTACGGACTTCTACAGAGAGGTGGTGGGCTCGAGCCCGAACGTCAGGGAAGTGAGTCAGAGTCAGAGTTAAAGGGGTCGTCAACGTCTGTCCCATAGTTCTGTCTAGAGATTCTTTCACACACAAGGACAAAATGAAAGCAACATACAAAAGGACCAAACAAATGAGAAGAAGCCGCGCCGCCAGAGAGTGGCGCCACAGTTTCACAAAATATTCGGATGGCAGGGGCGACGGCACCCTGCCTACAGATTTAGGGAGGCTGACTGAGTCATCAGCCTTCTCCCAGACTACCGCCAGGGCGTCCCCCGGGGCGTAAGTGGGAAGGTGCCGGACACGTCTGTCCCCCTTCCCCACTTAATTCAGACGGAGTACTCCCCAGAGTTCAGAGTTAGCCGGCAAGACAGACAAAACAAAACGAAAGTACCTGGTAGGTCCGTCCAGTCAGCAGTCGGTGGCCCGGGCCAGATAGGTCTCCGCCGGATGGGTCGGGGGTCCTCGGACGACCCCCATTCCCGGCCAACGCACCAAATGTTGGAACCGAACTCTTGATTCCCTCCTGGGCAGGGGTCGCCGCGA
>NW_020258307.1:0-6475 GCF_003255815.1 Theropithecus gelada | reverse complement strand
ACTCACCAACCAAGCAAGTAATTGTGCTGAACCCCCTTGAGCACTCTCTTATTGGATGTCCTGGGTCCTCCCAATTCTTAGTCATTTAACACCTGTTTTTCTCCTTAATTTGGACCTTGTCTTCCATTTAGTTTCTCAATTCATACAAAACCTCACCCAGGCCATCACCAATCATTCTACACACATGCTCCTTTTAACTACCTCACAATATCGCCCCTTACCACAAAATCTTCCTTCAGCTTAATCTCTCCCACTCTAGGTTCCCACACCGCCCCAATCCCGCTCGAAGCAGCCCTGAGAAACATCGCCAATTATCTCTCCATGCCACCCACCAAAAATTTTCGCTGCCCCAACACTTCAATACTATTTTATGTTATTTTTCTTATTAATATAAGAAGGCAGTAATGTCAGGCCTCTGAGCCCAAGCTAAGCCATGGTATCCCCTGTGACCTGCACGTATATGTCCAGATGGCCTGAAGCAAGTGAAGAATCACAAAAGAAGTGAAAATGGTCAGCTCCTGCCTTAACTGATGTCATTCCACCATTGTGATTTGTTCCTGCCCCACCTTAACGGAGCAATTAACCTTGTGAAATTCCTTCTCCTGGCTCAGAAGCTCCTCCACTGAGCACCTTGTGAACCCGCCCCTGCCCGTAAAACCCCCTTTGACTGTAATTTTCCACTACCCACCCAAATCCTATAAAAAGGCCCCACCCCTATCTCTCTTTGCTGACTGTTTTCGGACTCAGCCTGCCTGCACCCAGGTGAAATAAACAGCTTTGTTGCTCACACAAAGCCTGTTTGGTGGTCTCTTCACATAGACGTGCGTGACATTTAGTGCCAAAACCCAGGATAGGAGGATTCCTACGGGAGACCAGTCCCCTGTCCTCGCCCTCACTCTGTGAGGAGATCCACCTACGACCTCGGGTCCTCAGACCAACCGGTTAGCCCAAGAAATATCTCATGAATTTTTTTTTTTTTTTTTCGAGATGGAGTCTCGCTCTGCCACCCAGGCTGGAGTACAGTGGCACGGTCTCGGCTCACTGCAAGCTCTGCCTCCCGGGTTCACGCCATTCTCCTGCCTCAACCTCCCGAGTAGCTGGGACTACAAGCGCCTGCCACTACACCCGGCTAATTTTTTTGTATTTTTAGTAGAGACAGGGTTTCACTGTGTTAGCCAGGATGGTCTCGATCTCCTGACCTCGTGATCCGCCTGCCTCGACCTCCCAAAGTGCTGGGATTACAGGCGTGAGCCACCGCGCCCAGCCAATCTCATGAATTTCAAATCGGATAAGCAGTCTTTTCACTCTCTTCTCCAGCCTCTCTCGCTACCCTCCAATCTCCCTCTCTCGCTACCCTTCAATCTCCATGTCTTTCCAATTCTAGTTCTTTTTCCTCTCTAGTAGAGACAAAGGAGACACATTTTATCTATGCACCCAAAACTCCGGCGCCGGTCACAGACTCAGGAAGACAGTCTTCCCTTGGTGTTTAATCACTGTGGTGACGCCTGCCTGATTATTCACCCACATTTCATTGGTGGCTGATCACCACAGGGATGCCTGCCTTGGTCATCTACTCACATTCCCTTGGTGGCAAGTCAATTGCAGGGATGCCTGCTTTGGCTGCTCACCCACATTGCAGCCCAGGGCTGCTCACCATCCACTTCTCAGTGTCTCTACCTTTCTCTTTAAAAGTACTTCTTTCACTATGGGCAAGCTTCCGCCTTCCATTCCCCCATCTTCTCCCTCAGCCTCTGTTCTTAAAAACTTAAAACCTCTTCAACTCTCGCCTGACCTAAAACCTAAGTGTCTTATTTTCTTCTCCAACACCACTTGGCCCCAATACAAACTCTATAATGGTTCTAAATAGCCAGAAAACGGCACTTTTGATTTCTCCATTTTACATAACCTGGATGATTTTTGTCAGAAAATGGATAAATGGTTTGAGGTGCCTGACGTCCAGGCATTCTTTTACGTATCGGTCCCTCCCTAGTCGCTGTTCCCAATGTAACTTGTTCCAAATCCTCCTCCTTTCCCTCCCACCTGTCCCTTCAGTCCCAACCCCAAGCGTCGCTGAGTCTTTTGAATCTTCCTTTTCTACAGACCCATCTGACCTCTCCTCCCCAGGCTGCTCCTCGTCAGGCCCCAATTCTTCCTCAGCCTCCACTCCCCTACCCTATAATCCTTTTATCACCTCCCCTCCTCACACCCGGTCCCCCTTACAGTTTCGTTCCACAACTAGACCTCTCCCACCGGCCCAACAATTTCCTCTTAAAAATGTGGCTGGAGCTAAAGGCATAGTCAAGGTTAATGCTCCTTTTTTTAAATCTGACCTCTCCCAAATCAGTTAGCATTTAGGCTCTTTTTCATCAAATATAAAAACCCAGCCCAGTCCATGGCCCATTTGGCAACAACCCTTACATACTTTACCGCCCTAGACCCATAGGGGCCAGAAGGCTGCCTTATTCTCAATATACATTTTATTACCTAACCCACTCCCAACATTAAAAAAAGCTCCAGAAATTAGATTCTGGCCCTCAAACCCCACAACAGGACTTAATCAATCTCGCCTTCAAGGTGTACAATAATAGAATACAGGCAGCCAAGTAGCAATGTATTTCTGAGTTGCAATTCCTTGCCTCCACTGTGAGACAAACCCCAGCCACATCTCCAACACATAAGAACTCCAAACACCTGAACCACAAACCCCAGCCACATCTCTAGCACACAAGAACTCCAAACACCAGGACCGCCTGCCCCAGGATCTTGCTTCAAGTGCCGGAAATCTGGCCACCAGGCCAAGGAATGCCTGCAGCCTGGGATTCCTCCTAAGCCATGTCCCATCTGTGCAGGACCCCACTGGAAATCAGACTGCCCAACTCGCCTGGCAGCCACTCCCAGAGCCCCTGGAACTCTGGCCCAAGGCTCTCTGACTAACTCCTTCCCAGATCTGCTCGGCTTAGCGGCTGAAGACTGATGCAGCCCGATCGCCTCGGAAGCCCCCAGACCATCACAGACGCCAAGCTTCGGGTCACTCTCACAGTGGAGGGTAAGTGCGTCCCCTTCTTAATCAATATGGAGGCTACCCACTCCACATTACCTTCTTTTCAAGGGTCCGTTTCCCTTGCTTCCATAACCGTTGTGGGTATTGACAGCCAGGCTTCTAAACCTCTTAAAACCCCAACTCTGGTGCGAACTTGGACAAAATTCTTTTATGCACTCCTTTTTAGGCATCCCCACCTGCCCAGCTCCCTTATTAGGTCGAGACATTTTAACTAAATTATCTGCTGTCCTGACTATTCCTAGGCTACAGCCACACCTCATTACCACCCTTTTCCCCAGTTCAAAGCCTCCTTCACATCCTCCCCTTGTATCTCCCCACCTTAATCCACAAGTATAGGACACCTCTACTCCTCCCTTGGAGACCGAACATGCATCCTTTATCATCCCATTAAAACCTAATCACCCTTACCCCACCACGCTTTAAAAAGGATTAAAGCCTGATATCATTCGCCTGTTACAGCATGGCCTTTTAAGGTCTATAAACTCTCCTTACAATTCCCCCATTTTACCTGTTCAAAAACTGGACAAGACTTACAGGTTAGTTCAGGATTTGCACCTTATCAACCAAATTGTCTTGCCTATCCACTCCATGGTGCCAAAGCCACAGACTCTCCTATCCTCAGTACCTCCCTCCACAACCCCTACATAACCCATTATTCTGTTCTGGATCTCAAACATGCTTTCTTTACTATTCCTTTGCACTCTTCATCCCAGCCTCGCTTTGCTTTCACTTGGACTGACCCTGACACCCATTAGGCTCAGCAAATTACCTGGGCTGTGCTGCTGCAAGGCTTCACAGACAGCTCCCATTACTTCAGTTAAGCCCAAATTTCTTCCTCATCCATTACCTATCTCAGCATAATCCTTCATGAAGACACACATGCTCTCCCTGCTGATTGTGTCCAGCTAATCTCCCAAACCCCAACTCCTTCTACAAAACAACAACTCCTTTCCTTCCTAGGCATGGTTAAGTACTTCTGCCTTTGGATACCTAGTTTTACCATCCTGACTAAACCATTATATAAATTCACAAAAGCAAACCTAGCTGACTCCATGGATCCTAAATCCTTTCGCCAGTCCTCTTTCTGTTCCTTTAAAACAGCCCTACAAGCTGCTCCCACACTAGCTCTCCCTAACTCATCCCAACTCTTTTCGTTACAAATAGCCAAAGTACAGGGCTGTGCAGTCAAAATTCCTACACAAGAGCCAGGACCGCGCCCTGTAGCCTTTCTGTCCAAACAACTTGACCTTACTGTTTTAGGCTAGCCCCCACATTATTCCTGATACCACACCTGACCCCCATGACTGTATCTCACTGATCTACCTGACATTCACTCCATTTCCCCATATTTTCTTCTTTCCTGTTCCTCACCCTGATCACACTTGGTTTACTGACGGCAGTTCCACCAGGCCTAATCGCCACTCACCAGCAAAGGCAAGCTATGCTACAGTATCTTCCACATCTATCATTGACACTATTGCTCTACTCCCCCCCCACCCCGCCCCCGCCCCACACTACCTCTCAGCAAGCTGAACTCATTGCCTTAACTCAGGCCCTCACTCTTGCAAAGGGACTATGTGTCAGTATTTATACTGACTGTGCCTTCCATATCCTACACGACCATGCTGTTATATGGGCTGAAAGAGGTTTCCTCACTACTCAAGGGTCCTCAGTCATTAATGCCTCTTTAATAAAAACTCTTCTCAAAGCTGCTTTACTTCCAAAGGAAGCTGGAGTCATTCACTGCAAAGGTCATCAAAAGGCATCAGATCCCATCGCTCAGGGCAACGCTTATGATGATAAGTGTTTGGGTGAGAGAGAAGGGACAAGATGGAGGAAGGTGAACAAGAAGGCATAATCCATGTTGCTTCCGGGTTCTTCCTCATCAACATTCCCGCGCGCGGGAAAATGCAGTCCGCCCCGGGAAGATGCAGATCAACCGAGCATGCGCCAGGTGATGTCAATCCGAAGAGATTGAAACTTACCCGGCCACACCTATGGAGACGCCCCTATCACGCCCTTATCCTGCCCACTGCCCTCCCCCTTCCAGTACCAATGCGTAAAAGTCTGCCACTGGCAGGAGCCAGTGTGACTTCTTCGCCCCCGCATTTGTGGACCGGAGAACATCACCCGAGAGCGCCGGCGTGACTTCCCTGGCCCCCCACACCTGAGGACCAGAGAACTTCGCCCGAGAGTGTGTGCATATTTTCAATAAAAGACTGCCACTTTCTTACGTACTTTGGCCTCATGTTTAATTACTTAGCTCTCCTAAATTAAGTTACATTAAATTAAACTAAATTAAAACAATAAGGTAGCTAAAGAAGCAGCTTAGGCCGGGCACGGTGGCTCACGCCTGTAATCCCAGCACTTTGGGAGGCTGAGGCAGGCGGATCACAAGGTCAGGAGATCGAGACGACGGTGAAACCCCGTCTCTACTAAAAATACAAAAAATTAGCCAGGCGCGGTGGCAGGCACCTGTAGTCCCAGCTACTCGGGAGGCTGAGGCAGGAGAATGGCGTGAACCCGGGAGGCGGAGCTTGCAGTGAGCCAAGACCGCGCCACTGCACTCCAGCCAGGGGGACAGAGCATGACTCTGTCTCAAAAAAAAAAAAGAAGCAGCTTAGTGTTCCAACTTCTGTCCCTCACAGCCAGTTTTTCTCCTTCTTGTATGGTCACTCCCACCTACACTCCTACTGAAACTTCCACCTATCAATCTCTTCCTACACAAGGCAAATGGTTCTTGGACCAACAAAAATATCTCCTTCCAGCCTCACAGGCCCATTCTATTCTGTCATTTCATAACCTCTTCCATGTAGGTTACAAGCCACTAGCCCGCCTCTTAGAACCTCTCATTTCCTTTCCATCGTGGAAATCTATCCTCAAGGAAATCACTTCTCAGTGTTCCATATGCTATTCTACTACTCCTCAGGCATTGTTCAGGCCCCTTCCCTTCCCTACACATCAAGTTTGGTAGTTTGCCCCTGCCCAGGACTGGCAAATTGACTTTACTCACTTTAGTCAGGAAACTAAAAAACCTCTTGGTCTAGGTAGACACTTTCACTGGATGGGTAGAGGCCTTTCCCACAGGGTCTCAGAAGGCCACCGCTGTCATTTCTTCCCTTCTGTCAGACATAATTCCTCGGTTTGGACTTCCCACGTCTATATAGTCTGATAACAGATTGGCCTTTACTAGTCAAATCACCCAAGCAGTTTCTCAGGCTCTTGGTATTCAGTGAAACCTTCATACCCCTTACTGTCCTCAATCTTCAGGAAAGGTAGAATGGACTAATGGCCTTTTAAAAACACACCTCACCAAGCTCAGCCTCCAACTTAAAAAGGAGGACTCTGTCAAGGACAGAGCCCCAAAACTCACCAACCAAGCAAGTAATTGTGCTGAACCCCCTTGAGCACTCT
>NW_020258306.1:0-6475 GCF_003255815.1 Theropithecus gelada | reverse complement strand
AGAGTGCTCAAGGGGGTTCAGCACAATTACTTGCTTGGTTGGTGAGTTTTGGGGCTCTGTCCTTGACAGAGTCCTCCTTTTTAAGTTGGAGGCTGAGCTTGGTGAGGTGTGTTTTTAAAAGGCCATTAGTCCATTCTACCTTTCCTGAAGATTGAGGACAGTAAGGGGTATGAAGGTTTCACTGAATACCAAGAGCCTGAGAAACTGCTTGGGTGATTTGACTAGTAAAGGCCAATCTGTTATCAGACTATATAGACGTGGGAAGTCCAAACCGAGGAATTATGTCTGACAGAAGGGAAGAAATGACAGCGGTGGCCTTCTGAGACCCTGTGGGAAAGGCCTCTACCCATCCAGTGAAAGTGTCTACCTAGACCAAGAGGTTTTTTAGTTTCCTGACTAAAGTGAGTAAAGTCAATTTGCCAGTCCTGGGCAGGGGCAAACTACCAAACTTGATGTGTAGGGAAGGGAAGGGGCCTGAACAATGCCTGAGGAGTAGTAGAATAGCATATGGAACACTGAGAAGTGATTTCCTTGAGGATAGATTTCCACGATGGAAAGGAAATGAGAGGTTCTAAGAGGCGGGCTAGTGGCTTGTAACCTACATGGAAGAGGTTATGAAATGACAGAATAGAATGGGCCTGTGAGGCTGGAAGGAGATATTTTTGTTGGTCCAAGAACCATTTGCCTTGTGTAGGAAGAGATTGATAGGTGGAAGTTTCAGTAGGAGTGTAGGTGGGAGTGACCATACAAGAAGGAGAAAAACTGGCTGTGAGGGACAGAAGTTGGAACACTAAGCTGCTTCTTTTTTTTTTTTGAGACAGAGTCATGCTCTGTCCCCCTGGCTGGAGTGCAGTGGCGCGGTCTTGGCTCACTGCAAGCTCCGCCTCCCGGGTTCACGCCATTCTCCTGCCTCAGCCTCCCGAGTAGCTGGGACTACAGGTGCCTGCCACCGCGCCTGGCTAATTTTTTGTATTTTTAGTAGAGACGGGGTTTCACCGTCGTCTCGATCTCCTGACCTTGTGATCCGCCTGCCTCAGCCTCCCAAAGTGCTGGGATTACAGGCGTGAGCCACCGTGCCCGGCCTAAGCTGCTTCTTTAGCTACCTTATTGTTTTAATTTAGTTTAATTTAATGTAACTTAATTTAGGAGAGCTAAGTAATTAAACATGAGGCCAAAGTACGTAAGAAAGTGGCAGTCTTTTATTGAAAATATGCACATACTCTCGGGCGAAGTTCTCTGGTCCTCAGGTGTGGGGGGCCAGGGAAGTCACGCCGGCGCTCTCGGGTGATGTTCTCCGGTCCACAAATGCGGGGGCGAAGAAGTCACACTGGCTCCTGCCAGTGGCAGACTTTTACGCATTGGTACTGGAAGGGGGAGGGCAGTGGGCAGGATAAGGGCGTGATAGGGGCGTCTCCATAGGTGTGGCCGGGTAAGTTTCAATCTCTTCGGATTGACATCACCTGGCGCATGCTCGGTTGATCTGCATCTTCCCGGGGCGGACTGCATTTTCCCGCGCGCGGGAATGTTGATGAGGAAGAACCCGGAAGCAACATGGATTATGCCTTCTTGTTCACCTTCCTCCATCTTGTCCCTTCTCTCTCACCCAAACACTTATCATCATAAGCGTTGCCCTGAGCGATGGGATCTGATGCCTTTTGATGACCTTTGCAGTGAATGACTCCAGCTTCCTTTGGAAGTAAAGCAGCTTTGAGAAGAGTTTTTATTAAAGAGGCATTAATGACTGAGGACCCTTGAGTAGTGAGGAAACCTCTTTCAGCCCATATAACAGCATGGTCGTGTAGGATATGGAAGGCACAGTCAGTATAAATACTGACACATAGTCCCTTTGCAAGAGTGAGGGCCTGAGTTAAGGCAATGAGTTCAGCTTGCTGAGAGGTAGTGTGGGGCGGGGGCGGGGTGGGGGGGGAGTAGAGCAATAGTGTCAATGATAGATGTGGAAGATACTGTAGCATAGCTTGCCTTTGCTGGTGAGTGGCGATTAGGCCTGGTGGAACTGCCGTCAGTAAACCAAGTGTGATCAGGGTGAGGAACAGGAAAGAAGAAAATATGGGGAAATGGAGTGAATGTCAGGTAGATCAGTGAGATACAGTCATGGGGGTCAGGTGTGGTATCAGGAATAATGTGGGGGCTAGCCTAAAACAGTAAGGTCAAGTTGTTTGGACAGAAAGGCTACAGGGCGCGGTCCTGGCTCTTGTGTAGGAATTTTGACTGCACAGCCCTGTACTTTGGCTATTTGTAACGAAAAGAGTTGGGATGAGTTAGGGAGAGCTAGTGTGGGAGCAGCTTGTAGGGCTGTTTTAAAGGAACAGAAAGAGGACTGGCGAAAGGATTTAGGATCCATGGAGTCAGCTAGGTTTGCTTTTGTGAATTTATATAATGGTTTAGTCAGGATGGTAAAACTAGGTATCCAAAGGCAGAAGTACTTAACCATGCCTAGGAAGGAAAGGAGTTGTTGTTTTGTAGAAGGAGTTGGGGTTTGGGAGATTAGCTGGACACAATCAGCAGGGAGAGCATGTGTGTCTTCATGAAGGATTATGCTGAGATAGGTAATGGATGAGGAAGAAATTTGGGCTTAACTGAAGTAATGGGAGCTGTCTGTGAAGCCTTGCAGCAGCACAGCCCAGGTAATTTGCTGAGCCTAATGGGTGTCAGGGTCAGTCCAAGTGAAAGCAAAGCGAGGCTGGGATGAAGAGTGCAAAGGAATAGTAAAGAAAGCATGTTTGAGATCCAGAACAGAATAATGGGTTATGTAGGGGTTGTGGAGGGAGGTACTGAGGATAGGAGAGTCTGTGGCTTTGGCACCATGGAGTGGATAGGCAAGACAATTTGGTTGATAAGGTGCAAATCCTGAACTAACCTGTAAGTCTTGTCCAGTTTTTGAACAGGTAAAATGGGGGAATTGTAAGGAGAGTTTATAGACCTTAAAAGGCCATGCTGTAACAGGCGAATGATATCAGGCTTTAATCCTTTTTAAAGCGTGGTGGGGTAAGGGTGATTAGGTTTTAATGGGATGATAAAGGATGCATGTTCGGTCTCCAAGGGAGGAGTAGAGGTGTCCTATACTTGTGGATTAAGGTGGGGAGATACAAGGGGAGGATGTGAAGGAGGCTTTGAACTGGGGAAAAGGGTGGTAATGAGGTGTGGCTGTAGCCTAGGAATAGTCAGGACAGCAGATAATTTAGTTAAAATGTCTCGACCTAATAAGGGAGCTGGGCAGGTGGGGATGCCTAAAAAGGAGTGCATAAAAGAATTTTGTCCAAGTTCGCACCAGAGTTGGGGTTTTAAGAGGTTTAGAAGCCTGGCTGTCAATACCCACAACGGTTATGGAAGCAAGGGAAACGGACCCTTGAAAAGAAGGTAATGTGGAGTGGGTAGCCTCCATATTGATTAAGAAGGGGACGCACTTACCCTCCACTGTGAGAGTGACCCGAAGCTTGGCGTCTGTGATGGTCTGGGGGCTTCCGAGGCGATCGGGCTGCATCAGTCTTCAGCCGCTAAGCCGAGCAGATCTGGGAAGGAGTTAGTCAGAGAGCCTTGGGCCAGAGTTCCAGGGGCTCTGGGAGTGGCTGCCAGGCGAGTTGGGCAGTCTGATTTCCAGTGGGGTCCTGCACAGATGGGACATGGCTTAGGAGGAATCCCAGGCTGCAGGCATTCCTTGGCCTGGTGGCCAGATTTCCGGCACTTGAAGCAAGATCCTGGGGCAGGCGGTCCTGGTGTTTGGAGTTCTTGTGTGCTAGAGATGTGGCTGGGGTTTGTGGTTCAGGTGTTTGGAGTTCTTATGTGTTGGAGATGTGGCTGGGGTTTGTCTCACAGTGGAGGCAAGGAATTGCAACTCAGAAATACATTGCTACTTGGCTGCCTGTATTCTATTATTGTACACCTTGAAGGCGAGATTGATTAAGTCCTGTTGTGGGGTTTGAGGGCCAGAATCTAATTTCTGGAGCTTTTTTTAATGTTGGGAGTGGGTTAGGTAATAAAATGTATATTGAGAATAAGGCAGCCTTCTGGCCCCTATGGGTCTAGGGCGGTAAAGTATGTAAGGGTTGTTGCCAAATGGGCCATGGACTGGGCTGGGTTTTTATATTTGATGAAAAAGAGCCTAAATGCTAACTGATTTGGGAGAGGTCAGATTTAAAAAAAGGAGCATTAACCTTGACTATGCCTTTAGCTCCAGCCACATTTTTAAGAGGAAATTGTTGGGCCGGTGGGAGAGGTCTAGTTGTGGAACGAAACTGTAAGGGGGACCGGGTGTGAGGAGGGGAGGTGATAAAAGGATTATAGGGTAGGGGAGTGGAGGCTGAGGAAGAATTGGGGCCTGACGAGGAGCAGCCTGGGGAGGAGAGGTCAGATGGGTCTGTAGAAAAGGAAGATTCAAAAGACTCAGCGACGCTTGGGGTTGGGACTGAAGGGACAGGTGGGAGGGAAAGGAGGAGGATTTGGAACAAGTTACATTGGGAACAGCGACTAGGGAGGGACCGATACGTAAAAGAATGCCTGGACGTCAGGCACCTCAAACCATTTATCCATTTTCTGACAAAAATCATCCAGGTTATGTAAAATGGAGAAATCAAAAGTGCCGTTTTCTGGCTATTTAGAACCATTATAGAGTTTGTATTGGGGCCAAGTGGTGTTGGAGAAGAAAATAAGACACTTAGGTTTTAGGTCAGGCGAGAGTTGAAGAGGTTTTAAGTTTTTAAGAACAGAGGCTGAGGGAGAAGATGGGGGAATGGAAGGCGGAAGCTTGCCCATAGTGAAAGAAGTACTTTTAAAGAGAAAGGTAGAGACACTGAGAAGTGGATGGTGAGCAGCCCTGGGCTGCAATGTGGGTGAGCAGCCAAAGCAGGCATCCCTGCAATTGACTTGCCACCAAGGGAATGTGAGTAGATGACCAAGGCAGGCATCCCTGTGGTGATCAGCCACCAATGAAATGTGGGTGAATAATCAGGCAGGCGTCACCACAGTGATTAAACACCAAGGGAAGACTGTCTTCCTGAGTCTGTGACCGGCGCCGGAGTTTTGGGTGCATAGATAAAATGTGTCTCCTTTGTCTCTACTAGAGAGGAAAAAGAACTAGAATTGGAAAGACATGGAGATTGAAGGGTAGCGAGAGAGGGAGATTGGAGGGTAGCGAGAGAGGCTGGAGAAGAGAGTGAAAAGACTGCTTATCCGATTTGAAATTCATGAGATTGGCTGGGCGCGGTGGCTCACGCCTGTAATCCCAGCACTTTGGGAGGTCGAGGCAGGCGGATCACGAGGTCAGGAGATCGAGACCATCCTGGCTAACACAGTGAAACCCTGTCTCTACTAAAAATACAAAAAAATTAGCCGGGTGTAGTGGCAGGCGCTTGTAGTCCCAGCTACTCGGGAGGTTGAGGCAGGAGAATGGCGTGAACCCGGGAGGCAGAGCTTGCAGTGAGCCGAGACCGTGCCACTGTACTCCAGCCTGGGTGGCAGAGCGAGACTCCATCTCGAAAAAAAAAAAAAAAAATTCATGAGATATTTCTTGGGCTAACCGGTTGGTCTGAGGACCCGAGGTCGTAGGTGGATCTCCTCACAGAGTGAGGGCGAGGACAGGGGACTGGTCTCCCGTAGGAATCCTCCTATCCTGGGTTTTGGCACTAAATGTCACGCACGTCTATGTGAAGAGACCACCAAACAGGCTTTGTGTGAGCAACAAAGCTGTTTATTTCACCTGGGTGCAGGCAGGCTGAGTCCGAAAACAGTCAGCAAAGAGAGATAGGGGTGGGGCCTTTTTATAGGATTTGGGTGGGTAGTGGAAAATTACAGTCAAAGGGGGTTTTACGGGCAGGGGCGGGTTCACAAGGTGCTCAGTGGAGGAGCTTCTGAGCCAGGAGAAGGAATTTCACAAGGTTAATTGCTCCGTTAAGGTGGGGCAGGAACAAATCACAATGGTGGAATGACATCAGTTAAGGCAGGAGCTGACCATTTTCACTTCTTTTGTGATTCTTCACTTGCTTCAGGCCATCTGGACATATACGTGCAGGTCACAGGGGATACCATGGCTTAGCTTGGGCTCAGAGGCCTGACATTACTGCCTTCTTATATTAATAAGAAAAATAACATAAAATAGTATTGAAGTGTTGGGGCAGCGAAAATTTTTGGTGGGTGGCATGGAGAGATAATTGGCGATGTTTCTCAGGGCTGCTTCGAGCGGGATTGGGGCGGTGTGGGAACCTAGAGTGGGAGAGATTAAGCTGAAGGAAGATTTTGTGGTAAGGGGCGATATTGTGAGGTAGTTAAAAGGAGCATGTGTGTAGAATGATTGGTGATGGCCTGGGTGAGGTTTTGTATGAATTGAGAAACTAAATGGAAGACAAGGTCCAAATTAAGGAGAAAAACAGGTGTTAAATGACTAAGAATTGGGAGGACCCAGGACATCCAATAAGAGAGTGCTCAAGGGGGTTCAGCACAATTACTTGCTTGGTTGGTGAGT
>NW_020258305.1:0-6476 GCF_003255815.1 Theropithecus gelada | reverse complement strand
AATAGATAGGGCTCAAGGACAGTATCTCCAATTGAACTTTTAATGAACTCCCGTAGGCGCCAAGAAGGCGGGCAGATAAGGAAGAGCATAGAAACAAGGAACTGAGTAGAAGGTTACATCTGGGAAAAGAAAGTTTGTTTTGCATTGCATTCTTTCTGCTGACGTGGGGTTTATGGAGTATAAATAAAGTGAGGCGGAGGCTCTGAGTGCGGCCGCCATGTTCTCTGTGTGTCTTTGTCTTTTGTGTGTTCTTTCATTCTCCACCACCCCCGGCATGGACCCCAACAAGTGGCACAGCAAGCAGGGTCAGCACGGGTGAGTAGGGGAGAACAAGAAGGGGAACCCCCTAGGGGCGGGTAAGGCCTGGATATTGTTAAGGGGAACCTTCTTAAGCTTTCATTATGGGGAATTCCATCTCTCTGGCCTCAGAATATTTACGGCTGTTTCAAGGACTGTTGCTGTCTATAGGAGTGGAAGTAAAAGAAAAAGAGTTTGAAGCGATTGTTTGCCCATGTTGAACAACATTGTTACTGGTTTCAGTATCAGACTAAAGTGCAGCTGAATCAGAGAGAATGGTTACAGGTAGTAAAAGCTCTGCTTAGAGCTCTCCAGTTAGGGGATATTATGCCTCTCAGATTGTGGACCTTGTGTAACTCTATCACTCAGACATTAGAGTTACTTGAGACTGATTCAGAGGGTGGTAATGTAGCCACAGGAGGAAAGGTATCTGAGGATTTGGAAAAAAAATAAATCTGAAATGGAGCCCATTTGTGCCAGGATAGCAGAGGATAGGGGGGTAGCAAAAGGGGGAGAAGAGAAAAAGCCAGCTCTTCCTTCTTCTAAGGGAAATTCTGACATGCAGAGTATTATGGAAATGCTTCAACAAATATTACAGATATATTCTTCTAATTCACTTTTGCGAGCTTTCCCTGTTTCTTTTCCTTCTGCCCTGTTAAAAGAGGATTTTCCAGAGCCTCCAACCCCCCGGCTTCCTTATCTTTACCTTTGTTTGGCAAAGTTGAAGCTCTGTTCACATCAGACATACTTTAAATTTATACTAAACACCTGTTTAATATGTCAAAACCAGTGTATATGTATATCTTATTGTTTGTTAAAATATTATGAGTATTTCAATAGTCAAATAAGCACATTAATATTAACTATTAATATTAATATAGTATTAATAATCCCAGCTAGGAAATTGTTATGTTATAGGGGTGCATAGGTGCCACCAATTTATACTCCAAACAGAAGTTGAGTATTCGAGTTGCTTAACACATTAACTACCTCTTGATATTTTCTGTGTTTTTAAATTTTAACCATTGTATTGTGTATGTAATGATTCTCAATTTGGTATTAATATATTTATTTCCTAGTGAGTAATGATGTTAGACATATAGGTTTATTGTCATTTCTTTGTTCTGCTACTTTTGGTTGGGTTATTTACCTTTTCCTGTTAATATGTTGGGATTCTTTATATTTGGGGATATGAGTATTATTATATATTATATATACTTTTAATTAAAAAAAAATTTTAAGGAGCTGGATCTGTTTCCAATTATTTGTGTTTCTTTTGCTCCTAATGCTCAGTTTTCAAATGGTGGCAATAATGTCCAAATTAATGCCTTACAAATTAAATTTTTTTTTAAAAAAAATGAAAGCTGCCATTTCTAACTATGGATCTCAATCTCCTTTTATCCTTGGTCTTCTTGATGTTTTTTCATCAGAAAATTTGATAATTCCTATAGACTGGAAGACTTTGAGGGAAGGCTTTTCTTGATCGTTCTCAGTGGTTACAATTGCACAGCTGGTAAATGAACAAGGCACATGTACAGGCTAGGAATAATGTTATGTGTGATCCCCCTGGACCCACTGAGGAATAACTCACAGGCACGGGCCAGTATGCTACTCTTAATGCTCAGGCTGGTCTAGATGATGTTGCCTTTACTCAAATCAAGACTTTGTTTTTAAGGGCCTAAAATAAGGTAGAGATAACAGGAAAATCTTCCCTTTCCTCTGTGAAGATTTTACAGGGCACAAATAAACCATATCCAGATTTCGTAGCCTGTCTTCAGGATGCTGTCTTCAAAATTGTGGATACAGGCCTTGCTTCAAAAATTTTGTTACAAACATTGTCTTTTAAAAATGCTTATGCTGACTGTTAAAAATTGTTAAAATCGTTAAAGGCCAATGGGGCCAATTTAGATAAATATATTAAAACTTGTGTTAGTGTTGGAGGGGCTATTTATAATGCTCAATTATTTTCTGGAGCTTTGTCTAAAGCCTTAAAAGGAAATAACAAACAAGGTGTTTGTTTGCAGTGTGGTAAACCTAGACATTTCAAAAAAAAAAAAAAAAAGAATGTCATAAAAATTGAACACTTTTATCCCTCAAGGCAGAAAGCTGCCTTCAGAGGTGTACAAATGTTGTGGTAAAGGTCGACATTGGACAAATAAATGTCGTTCCAAAACTGATAAAAGTGGAAATTTACTCTCTCCTCTCCTGGGAAACAGGAGCCAGGGCCCACAGGCTTGGGGCCCCAACAATTACAATACAAGTCTACTACAATACCCAGTGAGCAATGACCTACAACAGCAACGAATGAATTCAAGTCCTCCTTAAGGATCCCACACCTTACCCCAGTTTCTCAGCTTTATGCGGCAACTAAGTAGAGTGCCGCTGCTGACTTCGTTATTACTCAACCTTATACCTTGTCTCCTAATAGAGAAGTATATAAATTAGCTATTAGAGTGTGTGACCCTTTGCCAAAAGGACATGTAGGACTTTTGTTAGGTCAAAACAACAGTGCTATATGGAAGTTAATGATGATTCCAGAAATCATTGATCTTGATGTTACTAATAAAATTCTTATTATGGTACAAGTTTCACAATTTATACGCCTAGAGGCAGGGGAACGTATTCTCAATAGGGAGGGTTTGGTAGCACAGAAAAAACTGTTTTTTGGGAAACTTTAGTTTCTAATCAAAAGCCCTTATGTTCATTGCATATTAATGGAATAGTTTTTAAAGGGTTAATTGATATGGGGATGAATATGTCTATTATTTGTTTAAATTAGTGGCCTATACAATGGGAAAAAAGACAAGTTTCAGTCATACTCACTGGCTTGGGTGCTGCTTCTGTGGTTTATCAAGATGTAGAACCTTTAATCTGTGTCGGTCCTAAAGGTCAACAAGGTCAAAATTTTTTTTTATATTATTCCTATCAATATTAATCTTTGGGGACAAAATCTTTCATAACAATTTGGTGCTTTTTTAAACATTCTTCATATTTCCTCAGCTGCCAAAAATATGATGTTCAAAATGTGCTACAATCCTTTAAACTCATAGGCACTGTTCACCAGCCTCAAGTTTTATAATTAAAGTGTAAAACGACCACTCCTCTATAGGTGAAACAGTGGCCATTATCTAAAGAAATACTTAGGACTTTAAAAGAGTAAGTCAAAAAACAAATGGCCGAGAGGAATCTAAAGCCACGTACTTCTGCATGGAATTCCCATCTTTTTCTTGTCTTAAAACTATAAATGTTTACATTTAACCTAGGGAAAGTTTACAGCCTGGTCTTCCTAATCCTGCCCTTATCCCACAAAGTTAAAAATTAATGGTCATAGATCTCAAAAACTGTTTTTTCTCTATTCCATTACAACCTCAAGATTGTAAAAAGTTTGCCTTTATTATTCCTAAATATAATAATGGACAACCTATTCAAAAATATGAGCAGAAGCTTCTTCCCCAGGGTATACTTAATAGCCCTACTATATGTCAAAAATTTGTACATAGGACTTTAAATCCTGTAAACAATCAGTTTCCAACTGTGTTAATTTATTATTGTATGGATCTTCTCTGTCCCTGTTTTTAATAATTTTCAGCCACTTTCTCGATATCAATGGAATGTTTTACCTCAAGGTATGTTAAATAGCCCTACCTTGTGTCAAGAATTTGTCCATAGGGCCTTGGATCCTGTTTGAAAGTGTCATCCTTCTGTTCTTTTATATCATTATATGGATGACATTCTTCTTGCTGCACCCACCAGAAAAAAGCAGCAAGATGCTTTTGTATAATTACAAACTCAGCTTTCTTTCTACTCACTTAATATTGCCACAGAAAAAATTTAACTGGATTTTCCTATTCAATATTTAGGTTATACCTTGGGGGCACAAAATATTCCACCCCAAAAAATTCAAATTCAACGTGATCATTTAAAAACATTACATGATTTTCAAAAGCTTCTAGGAGACATTAATTGGATGCGTCCTGTTTTAAGAATACCAACATATCAGTTAAAACATCTTTTTTCTATTCTAGAAGGAGACAGTCACTTGGACAACTCACGCCATTTAACTCCTTTGGCTTTACAGGAACTCCAGCTTGTTGAAGAGCAACTTCAAAAGGCCCTTCCTTTTGTTTATTTCATACTTTACCTTCTCCCACAGGAATGATTCATCAAACTAATCGACCACTAAAATGAATCTTTTTGTCCAATAAAATATCTAAACACTTGGCTACTTATATCGATCGTTTAGCTGAACTGATCATCAAAGGACGGCATCACTGTCGACAACTTTGGGGAGGAGATCCTTCCTTAATTATCTCTCAATTCACTCATAGTCAGATCACTTATCTTCTTGCAACTTCTGATTCTTGGCAAGTTGCTTGCGCTTCTTTTGTTGGACAATTTTCTACCCAATATCATAAGTCTCCAATCTTTTCATTTTTTAGGCAACATTCTGTGTTGCCTTTCTCACCAATTTCTGTATTTCCTGTTCAAGGTCCTACCTTTTTTACTGATGCTAGTAGCAATGATAAGGCTAGATATTGGAGTGTTCATCAATCTCGAGTTACAGTTTATCCTTATCCCTCGGTGCAACAGGGAAAATTGTTTGCTGTTCTGATGACCTTACTTGATTTCCCTACTACTGGTTGTAACATTGTTAGTGATTCTCAATACGCCGTTTATGTTACTTCTTATATTTCTCAGGCCACTTTACCTCTTTGTGCTACTTCTTCTCTTCAAAAACTCTTTTCCTTGTTATCTTCTACTTTGAGCCAACGTCGAGCTCCTTTATTCATCACTCATCTTCGTTCTCATTCTCAACTTCCTAGACCATTAGTTCATGGTAATACTCAGATTCGCTTTTAATAGGCTACCTACATGCTACAGAACAAAAATATACTCTACATCACACTAATAGTTCTGGCCTTCAACGACGGTTTCATTTAACTTGTAAACAAGCTCGTTCTCTTATTCGAGCTTGTCCTTCCTGTGCTCCTTTGAGCATTCCATCCTTCCATCCTGGGGTTAATCCATGAGATGTCCCTTCTTTTGGACAATTAAAGTATGTTCATCATACCATTGATACCTTTTCTCATTTTCAATGGGCCACTCCGTTGCCATCTGAGAAAGCTGATTCTGTTATTACACATATCTTAGCTTGTTTCACCATCATGGGCATTCCTCTTATACTTAAAACTAATAATGCCCCTGCCTATGTCTCTCGTAAATTACAAGTTTTCTTACAGCAATACAATATTCAACATATCATCGGTATCCCAGGCAACAGTCAAGGTCAAGCCATCATTGAGCATGCAAATTTAACTTTAAAAACTCAACTATTAAAACAAAACAAAAAGGGGGAAATGAGCCCCCCAGAAACCAGATTTTGAAGGTTCTTTTTACCTTAATTTTTTTGAATCAATGGAGACAATTGCAAGACTCCGCTGTCGTAACCCATCTTTCCTCACCTCCCTCGGTGATAGTCCCCGCTGACAATTTAAAAGTTTGGTATCCTAATGAAGAAGGTAAGTATGTTCAAGGGCAAATTCTAAAACAGGGACGGGGCTATGCTCTTGTCCTTACAGGGAGCGGACCTGAGTGGTTTCCTACAAGATGATTGAAACCCTGTTGAAAAGAAAACTGGATTCAGCATGCATTTCTTCCTTTGTTAGATGTGCCTCGGTGGGGGACTTATTTCTCTTAGTGAGGCTTTGTATGAATATTGGACTTATATTCCCTTTCCGCCCTTGTATCAGGGAGTTGCCTGAGGGGAGGCGGAAATTAAGGTTTTCACCAATGACACTACTTGGATGCCATCCCCCTATATAGACAAGGACAATATAGAATGGGAAATGGGAATTATAAACAACACATATCATTTTGGAGTGGAAGGACTTCCAATATGTATGGGAAATAGTTCTCATTGTCTCCGAAAATCGCATGAAGCCTGGGCTGTTCGCTATAATCATAGTCCTGTGGCTGCTAATACTGTTATTATTGTAACTAGAAACTTTCAGTATAATCATACTGTATATAGTAATGAAACTATTCCTAGTTCTTTACCTTTTTGTCCTATTCCAGAGGTTTCTCCTAATATTGAGGTGCTGGAGTGGCAACAATGTGGGGGAACTAAACCCTGGATTTTATTAGAATACAATGGAATGTAAATAACTGATTGGAGTGTG
>NW_020258304.1:6340-6478 GCF_003255815.1 Theropithecus gelada | reverse complement strand
TCCAGCTGCATCCATGTCCCTACAAAGGACACAAACTCATCCTTTTTTATGGCTGCAGAGTATTCCATGGTGTATATGTGCCACATATTCTTTTTTTTTTTTTTTTTTTTTTTTTTTTTTTTTTTTTTTTTTTTGGGG
>NW_020258304.1:0-6244 GCF_003255815.1 Theropithecus gelada | reverse complement strand
TTTTTTTTTTTTTTTTTTTTTTTTTTTTTTTTTTTTTGAGACGGAGTTTGGCTCTGTGGCCCAGGCTGGAGTGCAGTGGCCAGATCTCAGCTCACTGCAAGCTCCGCCTCCCGGGTTTACGCCATTCTCCTGCCTCAGCCTCCCGAGTAGCTGGGACTACAGGCGCCCGCCATCTCGCCCGGCTAGTTTTTTGTATTTTTTTAGTAGAGACGGGGTTTCACCGTGTTAGCCAGGATGGTCTCGATCTCCTGACCTCGTGATCCGCCCGTCTCGGCCTCCCAAAGTGCTGGGATTACAGGCTTGAGCCACCGCGCCCGGCCGTGCCACATATTCTTAATCCAGTCTGTCACTGATGGACATTTGGGTTGATTCCAAGTCTTTGTTATTGTGAATAGTGCTGCAATAAACATACATGTGCATGTGTCTTTATAGTAGCATGATTTATAATCCTTTGGGTATATACCCAGTAATGGAATGGCTGGGTCATATTGTATTTCTAGTTCTAGATCCTTGAGGAATCGCCATACTGTTTTCCATAATGGTTGAACTAGTTTACAATCCCACCAACAGTGTAAAAGTGTTCCTATTTCTCCACATCTTCTCTAGCACCTGTTGTTTCCTGACTTTTTAGTGATTGCCATTCTAACTGGTGTGAGATGGTATCTCATTGTGGTTTTGATTTGTATTTCTCTGATGGTCAGTGATGATGAGCATTTTTTCATATGTCTGTTGGCTGTATGCATGTCTTCTTTTGAGAAATGTCTGTTCATATCCTTTGCCCACTTTTTGATGGGGTTGTTTGTTTTTTTCTCGTAAATTTGTTTGAGTTCTTTGTATCACTATCATGAAAATGGCCATACTGCCCAAGGTAATTTATAGATTTGATGCCATTCCCATCAAGTTGCCAATGACTTTCTTCACAGAATTGGAAAAAACTGCTTTAAAGTTCATATGGAACCACAAAAGAGCCCGCATTGCCAAGGCAATCCTAAGTGAGAAGAACAAAGCTGGAGGCATCATGCTACCTGACTTCAAACTATACTACAAGGCTACAGTAACCAAAACAGCATGGTACTGGTATGAAAACAGAGATATTGACCAATGGAACAGAACAGAGGCCTCAGAAATAGTACCACACATCTACAGCCATCTGATCTTTGACAAACCTGACAAAAACAAGAAATGGGGAAAAGATTCCCTATTTAATAAATCATGCTGGGAAAATTGGCTAGTCATAAGTAGAAAGCTGAAACTGGATCCTTTCCTTACTCCTTATATGAAAATTAATTCAAGATGGATTAGAGACTTAAATGTTAGATCTAAAACCGTAAAAACCCTAGAAGAAAACCTAGGTAATACCATTCAGGACATAGGCATGGGCAAGGACTTCATATCTAAAACACCAAAAGCAACGGCAACAAAAGCCAAAATTGACAAATGGGATCTCATTAAACTAAAGAGCTTCTGCACAGCAAAAGAAACTACCATCAGAGTGAACAGGCAACCTACAGAATGGGAGAACATTTTTGCAATCTACTCATCTGACAAAGGGCTAATATCTAACCTGCTAAAATTTTAAAATCATTTGTTTATGAAATGTCTAGATGCTATCCATTGAGTTCATAAATGATGTTTTGCTATTTTTTCAGCTACTTTGCAGGTTAGCATTTTTAAGAAGAAAACAGACAGACAGACTGACCACATTAAGAAAGGCAAGCACAAGATAGGCAAATTTTGAAATATTTGGCATGTTATTATAAATATTTCATGCTCATAACATCAGTTTGGTTTTCTGAAAAGCACCTCCACTACACAAACTTCTCAGTATATACATTCTTCCTCTTAAACTGTGAAGACTCAATTGATGTTTATGTGTATGTGTATATGTTGATAGCCAAGGAACCCATAAAATAACAATAGTAAGAATTTTGAATGTTAAGAATAGAAATAATTATAATTTCATAATTAAGATTTAACTTAGAAAAATAACTTCAAAATTAGGGAAATATTCTAAGTATAGTAAACAAAAATCAAAGAGAAAAGTACTTAAAGGAGAAATCTAGACAATTTTGATGAATTTGACCTCTATCTTCTCCAAAATGCAAATGCTTTAAGAATCAGGTAGGTAATACTCAGGTGAAATAGACAAGGAGAAGATTACAGAAAATGGACACTGTGGGAAGAGACAGGCTAGTATGGTGAATTCAAAAGAACTTACCTCATTCAGAAGAGGAAAATTGTCTCTTGTGTATTTCAGTCATGCAGAAATGAGAAATCACCCTTCTAATTTTTCAGTATAATTTATAACATAAATTTTCATATAAAATGTCCATATTCAAAATACTGGGTTTAAAAGGTGAGCAATCTGCAACCAAGTTCAAACAATTTTCTGAGCCAAATTTTGCCCTTCAGCCACAGTTTGTTACCCCTGCATGAAAATGGAGACATGCATCAGGATAAATAGCTAATGCATGCGGGGCTTCATACCTAGGCGATGGTTTGATAGGTGGAGCGAACCACCATGGCACACGTTTACCTATATAACAAACCTGCAAGTTCTGCATATGTATCCTGGAACTTAAAATAAAATAAAATTTGAAAAAAAATCCTGATAGACTTGCTCAACGTAGGGTAGCTACAAACCTTCAGCTTGTGAAAAACACAGTATCTCCAAAGTAAAATAAAGTGCAATGAAACAAAACAAAAAAAAAAGAAAAGGAAAAAAAAAGAAAATGGAGACAAGCAAACCCATTTAGAGAAAGAATTGAAGTGAGATGAGTAAAAATCTTAAGACTAGTCAAAGAGAACTGGATATAAATAATCATGAATCCACAATTAACTTCTAATAGAATAACATAAAATATAAACTCTAGCCATCAGTAGTGAACATACATTCTTAATATTTTCTTTTGTTTTATCTACAAATATTTTAATACACAATATATAATAATATAAATATTTATTTAATATTAAAAAGTTAAACAGTTTCTTATACATGTAACCATTTTATTTACATTAACAAGTCACAAGCATAGATCAGAGACTCTGATTATACTTTCTCAAAAATATTTTTAGTTAGGAACAACTATGTTATTCTCTCAAGAATCTTAAAAGAACATATTTATAAAGAAGATTTTAAATAGTATTTATCATGATGTATGCGTGCTTAAAATATTGTCTCAATAATTACTATTAACATCTAAAATGGAATATGTAACTCCCTTCGTAAACCACCAAAGACTTGGATCAATATCTTAAAATTACAACTATTAGGTAAATCCTTTTAAATATTAATAACTTAGTTATAAACGCAATTTCATAGTAATTTTGCATTTATTTTACCTACACAGTTTTGTTTAATCCTCACAACTACCGCATTTTGATGATATGATTACAAATAAATTGAGTTATGAATTAATAAATGAGTTATCTAAATTCACAAACTAGGGCTCAAATGAAACTTTCTGACTACCACTCTTTTTGTAATATTTCACAATGCTATGAAGCCCACCCGGAGACTTTGAAGTTACATATAGGATTATGTGGTAATGCAAGAGAAAAAGAATGAGTATTCGTAAGTCATTTGCATTTATTGTCTGGCTTAATATTTAAACAGCAACACTGAATCATCTTCAGATATAGAGAAAGTATAAATAATAAATAAATATATTAATAAAGAATGTTCTATAACAGGAATTGAAGGGTTTTAGTAAGGCAAATTGCATGCAAAAAACCTCATGAGGCCCAAGAAAAACATGTCTATCATAGATAAAGGCATTTTGATGAGGAAACCCATTGTTGGAATGTGATTGTTATCTTGGCTTTGTAACCCCCTGCACCTCATCGCTGCAATACCACAGAGAAAGTTCATGTGGAAATAAGAGGCAATAGAGCACTGTAGGGAATTTTAGTGAGCCAGTAATTAATACTAATCTGCCTGGGCTTTGAACCGATCCAGAAATAACACAAGAAGTAAAACAGAAGAGGACCATCATCGCAATTACTGATAAAGTATGTGACTTTATTTTAAGATAATTTGGTCCCCCAACCCCCTGTCCTCCCAAAAAATAAAATTAGAGTAACTTACTCCCTAAACCTGTTTGTACTAGACCAGGCTAGGGCCAGTCTCTCTTTTCAGGGACTTTATTCCTGACATTCTTTTAAACATTGAGAAAACAATAAAATTTGCTTCCCACAGGTAGGTCACTCCAAGGAAAAGGAGAGAGATTAAGTCATTTTTCACCAAGGAGGAATAAGTGTGTGAGTAAGAAGGGTAGTTGGGGGTAAACCAGCTACCATGCTGTGAAAACACTCAAGCAGCATCACTGAAGGACCTGCATGGAGAGAAATTGAGGTCCCCACTCAACCAGCAAGTACCATGTTACCAGCCATGCATATGAGTTACATTGGAAGTGAATCAGCAGCTCCCTTCCAGCCTTCAGATGACTATAGCAGCAGTTGACATTAAACGACAATCTCACAAGACATACCCAGGTTAGAATCTCTCTGCTGACTCAATCTCAAGTTCCACAGGAATCATGATAAATATAAATGATTATTATGATTTAAGTCATTAAATTGTAGAGTAATTTTAATGCAGCATTAGATGACTAATATGGGTTGATATGTTGTTTTCTAATACATATTTCCTCTCAATTATAGCTAGCTATTATTAAATAACTTAAAAATAGTACCAATTCTATATAGAAAATATTCTAAGCTATTTATGCATATAAATGCGAATATAAGTATAGAGACATAAATTCATTTAATCATTAATTCAAATCTGCTATTACCTCCATCTTATAAATGTAGAATCTGGGACACAGAGAGTAACTTGGCCAAGATCACACAGGTAGAAATGATCAGAACTGGGATGCATTTTCTTAACCACTAAGCTATATTACCTCTTTGTCCACAAAAAGGAAGAAATAAATCACTGTCTCTGAGCCTAGGACAGAGTGGAGAACTCACTGTGCTAAATGTTCCCTTTCTTCTGTCTTTGCATCTAACTACCTGAACGTGCCTAGCAATACCTGAATTATTCTCAAAATGCACATGCTTGTGGTATATCAGGACTGACAGAGGAGTGACACAGTGGAGGAAGATTACTAATTATTCCTAATTATACCAGATGGGTACAGAGGACAGGAAGAACCTGAAAGGGGAAGACAAACTTTTCCTTTACAATGTCAAAATGTTTTCTTGACACAAGAAAGAAAAGGCTGTTGTATTGACTTTTATTATATTCAATTTCCAACCTCATGACTCCTCTACACTTGGTCACTCAGTGATTCAGCAAGATATTGGCTTCTTGAAATGGGTGGTTAATCCTTTCAAGCTGTATATTTTTGTGTTTCTATTTAAAGATCTAGCCTACAGCATTTTGAGAGTCACAACCCAGAAAACAGAGAACTTTGATTTAATTATTTGGTAATGTTCTCAGGCATAGTTGGCTTTTTTGATGAAAAAAAGCCTTGGTTAAATTAACAAACTGTGAAAAGAGCTGTCATATTAACCACTTACTGTTTTCTAAACATCTTATTTAATGTCATATAAAATGTGCACATGCAATTTCTGTCAAGATGAAAAAAATAAAGCAAATAATTCATTTAAAAAAAAAGAAATTAGTATTTATGATTAAGCATGAGCAAGTCCTCTATAATAATGAATTGAAATCCCATCTCTGTGCATTTCACCATAAGAAGAATGAGTCAAGGGTAATGCATATATTTTATAATCTTATTTTATTCTATAAAATAAGCTATTTTTAAAAGGCAGCAAGATTGTAAAGTCTACAGACCCAGATTAAAAGTCCAATTCTGTCATGTATTACTTAAACACCATGTGTGGCTGTTATTGTTCATAACTATTTACTCCCTTCCTATAAGAGGATTACATTCCCAATGATTCCCAACAGTTGTATTGCCTACTGTAGGAAAAGTATAAATGCCCACCTCACTGACACTGAGCTTGACCATGTGACTTGCTTTGGCCAATGGAATGAGCAGAAAAGACATTTGCCAAGTTTGAGCAGAAGTTTCAAAAGTCACTTTCTACAAGCTGACTTCCTCTTTTCCCTCTGAAATGAGGATTGCATGTTCCAAATAGAGGCTGATTCTTCATACTGGGTTCTTGAATAAGTAGTTGGCTCACACAAATGGACATATAATGTGAATAAGAAAATAATTCTCACAGGAAGTCACTGAGTTTGTGTTTTTTTTTTTTTTTTTTTTTTTTTTTT
>NW_020258303.1:0-6479 GCF_003255815.1 Theropithecus gelada | reverse complement strand
TGGAACTCACCACCCCATCCTCAGGAATATGCTAGAACTCACCCCCCATCCTCAGGAATATGCTAGAACTCACCACCCCATCCTCAGGAATGCTAGAACTCACCCCTCATCCTCAGGAATATGCTAGAACTCTGCCAGAGTCCACAAGGCCAATGCAAGAGGCCCATAGAGGTGACTTCTCAGGATGAACAGCCAGGTGGCCCCCACTCCTGCCTGATCCCAGTAGTTTTCACCCAGGGAGGTGGGAATCTCTTCTGCTGCTCCTACCCCAGAGCACCCTGGAGGGATATTGAGAAGAAAACAGTTTGGGACGCTGAAGTTAATGGTACAAATGAGCACAGAGGCTACTTAAGGAAAGACACTTCTTAACCTAGTGTCTGATCTAGAGACATGCAAGAATATGCAGCATAACAAATCCATTTGAGATAATAATGTTCCATGTCCCCTAGGATCTAGGAAACCCTGGGGCATTACACCCTAGACAACAGAGATAGAAGCTTTGTACCCAACAGGCAACAAAGCCTTTCTGTGAGCGCAAAGGGGAGTTACCATCTGAAAATGGATATTTGGTTATTTGGCCCAACTGACGAAGGAGAAGAAAATTGGGGACTTGTGTGATCTTTCATTTGATTTTATACTTTTGTTTTTTTCTTTTGGATTGGAGAAGCACTGAAAAATAAATCATGAATGCTATCCCTTCTTTCTATTTATTATTTTGATTGTGGTAATAAAAGAGTGAGTTGATAAATAAGTGTTTGCTGGAAATACCAAACTTGGATAACCAAACTGACAGAATATCCAAAAGCTTTCATTTTAAAATCTCTCCATGTTACAGCAGATGCACTGAAACAGTGACATCACATTGTACACCTTGAATAGGTACAATCTTTATCAATTAAATATTTTTAAATGAAAACAGCTCAGTGGTTAGTCTGAACCATGTAAAGCAATTAAGCTTCAGGATCTCCTGCAAAGATGAGGCTCGAACCAGGAACTGGGTGCTTTTTGATGCAAACCTGTAATTTTGTGAAATGAAATCAAAAGATAATAATAAAAGTAGTAATAGTAAGTGAAAAAAAAAAGCTCTGTAGACAATGACTAACCAGTAGGAGCAACAATTATCAGTACCCCTTGACCCAAATTATCACTGACTTTGGAATGTAGCTATTTCCAATCCCATTTCTAGCAGGCATAAATTTTGTACAACTGACTTACTTTCTCAGAGCTTTGGTTTCATCCACTACAAAATGTGGACAATATCAACTACCCCATGAGGTAGTGTCAAAAATTAAATGAGAGGCCGGGCATGGTGGCTCACACCTATAATCCCAGCACTTTGGGAGCTCGAGAAAGGTGGATCACCTGAGGTCAGGAGTTCGAGACCAGCCTGGCCAACATGGTGAAACCCTAAAAATACAAAAATTATCCAGGCATAGTGGCACGTGCCTGTAGTCCCAGCTACTCAGGAGGCTGAGGCAGGAGAATTGCTTGAACCCAGCAGGCAGAGGTTGCAGTGAGCTGAGATCGTACCACTGCACTCCAGCCTGGGTGACAGAGCAAGACTCTTGTCTAAATAAATAAATAAATAAAAATTAAGCGAGAGAACACAAGTATTGATATAGTCAGCCCTCTACAGAAATTTCTCCCCTGAAAATTGGCATATCGTTGAGGAGTCACATTCAATCCAAAGGCAGAGTAACTTTTCTGTGAAATCGTTGCCATTGAAATTCTGTATACTGACCATGTTTAGTGCTTTAACCATTCTTGCCCATCTGTGATCCCACTTTGATACTATGAAATATATATTTGGTTTCGACCTGTTTCCTGACACACGACTCCTAAAATCCTTAGAAACACCAAAATGGTGTCTTTCTGTTTGCTAATGATTGACTGGTGGCTGGCAGCCCTTCAGTAGCTTCAGGATGGGGCTTGTCACAGGAAAGAGCAAGGCAAGATTAGAGGGGTAGGACTTGCAGCCTCACCCCCGCAAACCTCTAGGGAGGGGAGAGGGACTGACGGTTCAGTTGATCACCAGTGGTTTAATCAATCATGCCAACATAATGAGGCCTCCATAAAAACCCAAAAAGGACAGGATTCAGAGAACTTCCAGAGAGCTGAACACACGAAGGTTCCTGGTGGGTAATGCGTGGAAAAGGCATGGAAACTCTGCACCTCTTCTCCCGTACATTGGCCTGCGCGTCTCTTCAACTGGATCCTTTATAATAACCCAGTAAATGTAGGTAAGTTTTCCTGAGTTCTGTGAGCCACTCTAGTAAATTAATCAAACCCAAAGAGGACATCATGGGAACCTGTACTTGAAGTCAGCTGGGCAGAGGTTCCAGAGGCCGAGCTTTTGACTGGGTTCAGGGATGGGGGTTTGGTCTCGGAGACTGAGCCCTCAACCTGTGGGATCTGATGTGGTCTCCAGGTAGATTGTGTCAGAATTAAATTGAAGGGCACCCTGCTGGTGTCCACTGCAAAACTGATTGCTCATTTGCTTGTGGGACCACCTGTTTAGTCACAGAAGTCTTCTGTGTTGATTGTTTTGGTGTGAAAGCAGAGGAAAACACAGTTTGAGTTTTTCCACTTTCACATTTGGTGTCAGAGGAGTGGGATTTGTTAGAACGGCTCCGGCTCACAGCAACACATAGTTTGGTGAAAGATAGGATGCAAGGGTAGGGACAAGACCAGAATCCTTTGATTCCTGGGTGGCCACGTGGTCATGCATGGTGTGGAGCTGTTGAGTCACTAAAGGTAAAAGTTACGGGTGTAAGAATTAACGGAAAAAAAAAAAGAATTAACAAAAGAGGAAAGAAATACGAAAGGTGGCTCGATAGTCAATGACAGGTTTATTTTAGAGAAAATAAACCTGAGAGGGGATTCTGGCTGAGTTAGGTCAGAGGGGTCAGAGGCCCTTTTTTTTTGTTAGATGGAGTCTTGCTCTTCCTCAGGCTGGAGTGCAATGGCATGATCTTGGCTCACTGCAACTTTTGCCTCCCAGGTTCATGGGATTCTCCCTGCCTCAGCCTCCCAGGTAACTGAGATTACAGGCACCCACCATCACACCTGGCTAATTTTTGTATTTGTAGTAGAGACGGGGTTTCACCATGTTGGCCAGGCCGGTCTCAAACTCCTGATCTCAGATGATCCTCCTGCCTCAGCCTCCCAAAGTGCTGGGATTATAGGCGTGAGCCACAGTACCTGGCCCCTACTCTCTTACAGACTAAGAGTTTGTTTTTAAGGATTCAGGGTGGGAGAGTTTATCAGAGGCTTGGGCTGCTTCTGTGTCTCTTCGTTGTGCTTATCTGGGAGGGAGAGTTGTGTGTCTGTTCCCATACATCTTCCTGCAGCCGTATCCCCCGAATCTGCTTTTAGCTTTCCTATCTTAGTGTCCCTGAAAGGAAAGGAACGTGCTTATTAAGAACCACTGTTTTCCTGGGACCCATTGTATGAGGGTGAAGTTTGGCAGTTACCCAAGGGACTCCCCCCACTCCCCGCTCTGTGCCTGAGCTTATCTGTGTTTTATTGTCTTTTTCTGGCTGCTTGTTGTTAGAAGAGAAGTGATTTTCTTGAAACGCACGAGGCTAAAAAGGGAGCTGGAACTTAAAGTGGCAGTGTTTGTCCGAGATGATGGTGCTCCTGCTCTGTCAACAGGATTTTTTTTTTTTTTTTTTAAGACAAGATCTCTGGCTCTGGCTCTGTCGCCCAGGCTGAAGTGCAGTGGTGCCATCGTGGTTCACTGCAGCCGACTTCTTGTCTTCAAACAATTCTCTCGCTTTGGCCTCCCAAAGTGCCGGGATTACAGGCACGAGCCACCACATCTGGCCACCTGTGGAATTTAGAGATGGATCCAACTCTCAGGGAGTTGGTTCCCTGAATGCATAAGGAAATGCAAACTGATACGAAAAAAGCAAAATACTCAATCCCTTGGTTACTGTTATCTGTATTAGCTATGTAGACCAAAAGTTGAAATAACAGGCACCTTGTAAACTTAAAGAAATTAATTTTTATCCTGAGCCAAGTTTGAGGACTAATAGCCAAAAAACAGAAACTCAGTGCAAACTGAGAATGTGTCCCATGCCCTATTTACATGTTCTGTTATATAGAAGATGGGAGGAGGGGGCAAAGGTGACATTGGTCCAATTCTGTTTACATGTTCTGTTATGTAGAAGATGGCAGGAGTAAAGCAAACAATCAGAATTGTTCCAATTCTGATTGGTGCTCAGTGGCTTTGTACCTAAGATAAAGCAAATGAGCAGTTAATGTATATGGGTTGAAAGGCTTAGGAAGTCTGCAGGCATCTTAGGGTCTGAAGAGGGGTGATTGATTCTATCCTGCCTTTGGGCTTCATCTGATAGGCAATGTTGTCATCAATACCTGCCGGTGAAATATTTGAGACTCCAGCCTTGCAGGGGAGGGTTGAGCAGTATCTATTGCCTCTGTGTCCAACCTGCAGCCATCTTGAATCGCCTAAACAATTTTTTTTCTGGGCTAGGTGCAATGGCTTACATCTATAATCCCAGCACTTTGGAAGGCCGAGGTGGGAGAATTGCTTGAGCCCAGGAGTTTGAGACCAGCCTGGGCAATGTAGTGAAACTCTGTCTCTACAAAAACTATTTAAAAAAAAAAAAAGCCAGGTGTGGCAGCATGCACCTATGGTCCCAGCTACTCGAGAGGCTGAGGTGGGGTCCTGGAGGTTGAGGCTGCAGTGAGCCATGATAGTGCCACTGCACTCCAGCCTGGACAGCAAAGTGAGGCCCTGTCTCAAAAAAAGGTTTTTTTTTTCCATATTTTTCTTTTTCTGATAGCTGAAACGAAAATAAAAGAGAGTGCTGGGTCAGAGCTTGATGCTAGACCAAGCTCAGATTTCAGTGAATCTGAGCTTTGCCCACAAGCCTCAAAGCTACACACAAAGGAGGAAATTATGCAGGGGCAACAGAAATACCTCTGAGACCCATGATTACCAAGAAAGTAGTCAATGTTGGGGGAGGACCAAGTAACTGTTGAAACCAGAGGGTATGGTGGAAGGAATTGTTTCATTTTGGAGACCAGTATCATTAGCTTTTACTAAAGCGGATAGTGAAGTAACTGACTTAGGAGCAGGGTCTTTGGTTTTGTATGCTGCAGGGTACAAGAGCATGTTTGGGTCGATGAGGGTCACTATTGAACATCACAGATGACTATACATGATGCAGACACAGAGGTTATTTCCGAGGGAACAGCCAACCTGGTGGACTGGAAAAAAGCTACTGTAAGGTCTGTTTACCCTGAGAAGGGAAACTGTCCCTCTCCCCCTATAAATGCCAAGTGGAGCAACCCAGATGAAGCAACTGCTATCCTTCATATGTAAGCCACGTGGGACTGGTTTTCTGATGAATGAATATTCACCTGCTGAATGTACCTGTTACCCAGGTCATGGTAAATGCTGTGGCTAAGGGGACCCCTTCTGCATGGGCACCTCATGCAACTTTAATGCTGTCAAATCCAGCTATGGTCAGAGAAGCCTTATGTAATTCACAGCTTTCCCTCACGGGGCTTACAGATGCTAATAAAACATTACAGTAATTAACAAGAGAATGGGGAAAGGCAAAAGGGAGAGTCAAAGGTTCATCCCAGGAAGTGGAAATTTTTAATGTCATTAAGAAATAAGGTGAATGTTTTAAAAAATTGATAAAGGTGAAACAAAGGGGAAAAGAAAAGGAGAGAGTCATGGGACTCATCCCAGCAGGGTGGAAATCTTTAGATGGTTATTTAAAAATGGAATGAATAAATAACTTGATGGAGTTGAAACAAAAGTCTTAATACAATACCATCAAAGGTTGGATGGACCAACGGGAGTCCAGTCCCCATTCCCCAATATTAAAGGATCCCAAATCAGTTTTCTGTATTTTCCCTAGCTTGGAGGAATTTTAAAAGGCAGAAAGATTAAAGATTACAATGAGAAATCCCAACTGGAATTGCGTGGGGCAATAGTGAGACTGGCTAATCAAAGTAACCAGAGACCAGAGTCACTTGGCCAGACACTTGCTGGAGACGAAAAGCCTTATATAAGAGAGGGTGAAAGTGGTCTGGGGATGGAGAGAGAAGTTCCTGGGACTAGAGCGTAAAAATGTAAGCATTGATAGGATTAAGAAAGTTGGAATGTTTACACAGTCTTCATGGAAAGTAGTTGTGTCTCCTTTACTTAAATGTTTTATAGGAACAGACATTGTATGTGAGTGAGGAATATTATGCCTACTTATTTCTGGAAAACAGAAGGCATGTAAACCATCCTAAAAGCAATATTAATTGGACATGCTAAAGGGGAACCAGTAAGATTACCTGAACCCACACGGAGGAGAGCAGAAGCTGGAGTGCCTGGAGGGACAGATTCTCTATGTGAATACCCAGTACCCAGAAAAGCTTCATCATGATGAAAAGAAAATGGTTGGCTGGGCGCGGTGGCTCACGCCTGTAATCCCAGCACTTTGGGAGGCTGA
>NW_020258302.1:0-6482 GCF_003255815.1 Theropithecus gelada | reverse complement strand
CCCAGCCTGCTGAAGGCGGGAGGAGAGAGAGCACTGGAGAGGCAGCCAGGGCTGGTGGTCTGCTTTACTGCAGGTAGCACGGCCCAGGGCGCTGGGGATGGGGCTCGCATGTGGAACAGGGCAGCCTTCTCCGGAGGGTGCAATCCCCGCTGTGTCCAGTGGGGTGCTCAGGGCAGCTACAGGTGCAGGGGCAAGCGGCACCGCTGGCCACTCAGGGAGGCATCCCTGGGAGGCCACCTGTCCCACTCCCCACCCCTCTGGACTCCGAGAAGTGTTGACCTGAGGTCAAACTGTGTCTGTGCTAGCCGCCAGCTCTCCAACCTGCAGCCACAGGCGGAAAGTGTACACCGTTTGCTGACCACCTTACAAGGAACTGCTGGCCACCAACACAGCCTCTGTGTCATTCCTCCCCAGGGGCCCAGCAGCACATCCCACCACCTTTGCCACCTCCCAGGGGGGAAGGCGTTGGTGAGGTTTCCCCACAGCCCCTGCTTTGCATTTCAGGATGCAAGACACACAGGCAGAGCCAACTGGCCCACAGTCCACCTTCTCGAGCTGCAGATGCCACTGTCCAATCAGGAGCGACTGCATCTGCCAGGCAGCCAATCCCTGTGGAGCCGACATCCTTAGGGAGATACTGTGAGTTCCAGGATGGGCGCAGTGGCTCCTTCAGTGCAGAGGGAAGCAGGCACGGCTAAGCTGGGTGGCCCCGGGGTCCCTGACACCTCCGGGACTGGGGAGAACAGGCTTCAGAAACCGTTTGCCAACCCACCGGACCCAAGAGGGGAGCCTAGCAGCTGAGGGGTTGCAGGGCCCAGGGTCCAAGCAGGGAGCCCACAGGCTAGGTCGCTCCCATCAGCTCCACTTCCACTTGGTCTGCCAATGACCTGGAGCAAATCTTCCGGATTTAGATTTGGAGAAACGGAAGCATGGGGCATTTAGAAAGGCCTGCCCAACTTCTCACGGAGCAAAGAGAAGCGAGATGTGAAAATGCTTGGAGCCCAGGAAGGAATCCGGTCATTAAATCCTAGCTCTTCCCCTTGACGTGGTTGGCTGACAAGGACAGGGGACCAAGGAAGGTCGAGAGGCTCCCTCTATGGGCATTTACTTTCTTCCTACCAACTTCCTACTTTGAAAACTTTCAAACCTCATAAAAGTGGAAATAATTGGAATAGCAATAAATCCCCATATACTCTTCATCCCTATCACTCACCAATTGTTTCCCTCTTATCTCACTCGTATGCATTCCCGCTCCTCTCCTCCCTTTTTCCTCTCTCTCCACGCACATACGCACACACATGCCATGCATACATGCACAGGCACACACCTACATAAGCACAGGCACACACATGCACACACCACCACATGCACACACATGCACACGTACAGACACACATGCAGTGCACACACGTGCTCACATATGCACACATGCACATGCACACACAGGCACACACACATGCGCACACACCCACATGCACACACACACTTTTCCCTGAACTGTTTGAAAGTGCGTTGCAATCCCCTGAGCTCCACCCCTCAATACCTCAGCACTTACCTGAGAGTTTTGTCTTAACCACACCACCAGCATTGTACCTAAGATACTTAGCTCAGTATCACTGGATCCTCTGTTTGGTGTTCCCAATCATTCCAAAATAACTCCTACAGCTTTACAAAAATCTGGGATCCATTCAAGGCTCACAAATGGCATTGGTTATTTCTCTCTCATCTCTCTCAATCTAGAAGCAACCCCTCATATTTTTCATTTTCGTGTTTTATGACACTGACCTTTTTTGAAAAGTTCAGGTCATCTGTCCTGCAGACAGTCCCTCGGTTTGGATTTGTCTGATTGTAGCTTGGAGATTCAATTTAGCTGAACCTCTTTGGGGAGGTCTTGTCCTTCCCATGCATCCAGGCAGGGCCAAAGAAGCAACTTTGCCCATCGAGGGCAAGACCAGGTCTGGCCATTTGGTTAAGGTGGTGTCTGCCAGGGCACAGCTCTTTCTTTCTTTTCTTCTCTTTCCTTTTCCTTTTTTTTTTTTTTTTTTTTTTTTTTTTGAGAGAGTCTCACTCTGTCACCAGGCTGGACTGCAGTGGCATGATCTCGGCTCACTGCAACCTCTGCCTCCCGGGTTCAAATGATTCTCCTGCCTCAGCCTCCCAAGTAGCTGGGACTAAAGGTGTGTGCCACCATGCCCAGCTAATTCTTGTAATTTTAGTAGAGACGGGGTTTCACCATGTTGGCCAGGATGGTCTCGATCTCTTGACCTCGTGATCTGCCTGTCTCGGCCTCCCAAAGTGCTGGGATTACAGGCGTGAGCCACCGCACCTGGCTACCGCTCTTTCTTTTTTTAATGATTAATCAGGAATCCCAGGGAGGGTTCTTGAAGGCTGTGTGAATACTCGGTTCCCCTATGACTCCCCAGTGGAGGTGTTTTCTCAACTGCAGTTTTTCTAGAAAGGCCAAATATGTTGCCAGTTTGGGTTCTGAATGCAGAGTTGGTGAGAGGACAGGAAGCCGAGTTTCTTTAAAAACAGGAAGGAATCCTGGGGGTCTTGAACTGTCATCAAAGCCACAGCCCCAGGAAGGCATCGCTGGTGAGACTCTTTCAGGGACTGATAGAAGGTCCACAGCGCCCCTTTATGGGACTCTGGCTCCTGGAGCAAGCCTGGGTCATGAGATTTAGGGCCGGCAGTTTCCTCCCCATGCTGCCCCAGGCCCCTCTCTCTTTCTTTCTTTTTTGAGACAGGGTCTTGCTTTGTTCCCCAGGCTGGAGTGCAGTGGCGTGATCCCTGCTCACTGCAGTCCTGATCCCTGGGGCTCAAGGGATTCTTCGACCTCAGCCCCCAAAGAGCTGGGATCACAGATGTGCACCACCGAGCCTGGCTATTTTTTTTTTCTTTTTATAGAGATGAGGCCTTACTCTGTAGCCCAGGCTGGTCTCAAACTCCTGGGCTGAAGCCATCCTCCTGCCTCAGTCTCCCAAAGGGTTGGGATTACAGGCTTGAGCCACTGAACTTGGCCAGGGCTGGCCATATTTTGGAAAAGGTTGACCCGTACATGATTCTAGGCAAGGACACACAAGGAAGAGCTGCCCCAGACTAAATGGAGAAATGGAGCAAAACTCCCTGGGGCACAGCCAACCAAGGCGAGGGCCTCTCTTGGAGCCTCAGTTTGCTCATCTGCAGAATGGGGGGTCCAGGACCAAAATTTCTCTGCTGGAGCTAATGGTAAATGACTGTTATTCTGGGGGCAAATGTGCCCTGGGGGGTCTGAGTAGGAGCTTTGGGGACACTGTCTCTGATTCCTTCAACCTCAGCATCAAAGATGGAATCTGGACCCTGTCGGAGCTGCCTGCGCTGCTTGCATGAGCTGGGAAGAAGTCAGTGCACCCAGCTGAGAGCAGGAAATAAATGAATGGCTTAAGCCAAGAAACCGCTAGGGAAGGTCAGGACTGAGCCTAGGAGTCAAGGACAGAGACACAAAAATAATAGAAGACACTTTCTGATTTGACCTGGTGTGGGGACAACCTGTTATGGCTACCCACATGTTCTGGTTGATGGAGCTGGCACCTCATTTGCATAGGGAGGGCATGAGGGTATGGGAGGTGGAGTTACTGACCCCCAATGCCTCACTTCTCCCAGCATCCATGTCCTTTGCTGTGTGACTTTGCTGCCTCTCCCAACACACACACACANGCCATGAGGGAGAGCTGGGGGACAGCGACCCATGTTGAGCCAGCTCTGGGCCTTGCCCCCAGCCCTGGCAGTGACATGCTTTTTACAGATGGGGAAGTCGAGGTCCAAGAATGTTAAATAACATCCAAGGTCGCTTGGTGAAATTAGTGGCAAAGCTGGAACCAGAACCTGGGTGTATCCAGCTCCAAATCGGGGTTCTTTCCTCACACATACCTTGACCTCCCACCCTGCAGCCCCCCATGGACCTCTGGCTCTGGACAGGTGACCTCTACTGCCTCCCAGAGCCAGAGCACAGCCATTATCCTCCTGGCCCTCAGCACGGAGATGTTGCCCTGACTCTGTGGGTCTCCAAACACAGACTGTATTCACAACTCTCACAGACCACAGCTGCGGATGCTGAACCTCACAAGCAGAGGTCAAAGCTGGAGGCTGCGGAAGTAACCTCACTGGCTGCTTTGCAGTTTCAGACACACTGAATCAGCCCTCAAACCTCAGCTTCATTCCTGGCTCTAAAAAACAAATTGTATTTTCAGATATTTGTCAACTCTTTTTTTTTTTTTTTTTTTTTTTAAGTTTCTTTGGACCAGGAAGGCAGGTGACTGGTAAATGCTGAGTGGCAAAGTTAAAGACACTTCATTTAAAAGACACTATTGACTAGGTGCAGTGGCTCANCACTGAACTCTATACTCAATACCACTGAACTATACATTTAATACCATTGAATTGTATACTTAATACCACTAAACTGTACACTTAAAAGTGGGTAAGATGGCACATTTTACATGTACTTTTACCACAGTAAAAAAAAAACTGGGAAAAAAGAAAAAGAAACTTCTGCATCATGAAGTCAACAGCAGCTCCACATTCGGGTGTATGTGTTTAAGCCAAATATTGAAGCTGGATCAATAAACATGGCACATGGTGGCTCACACCTATAATCTCAGCACTTTGGGAGCCCGTGGTGGGTGGATTGCTTGAGCCCAGGAATTTAAGACCAGCCTGGGCAACATGGAGAAACCCTGTCTCTACACAAAAGACAATAAAACAATTAGCTGGGCATGGTGGTGTGCACCTGCAGTCCCGGCTTCTCCAGAGGCTGGGGCAGGAAGATGGCTTGAGCCTGGAAGGTCAAGGCTGCAGTGAGCTGTGATTGTGCCACTGTACTTCAGCTGGGTAACAGAACGAGACCCTGCCTCAAAAAATATATATGCAAATAAAAATTTTAGGCCGGGTGTGGTGGCCTTACAGGTTTACAGGTGTGATTACACGCCTGTAATCCCAACACTTTGGGAGGCTGAGGCGGGCGGATCACCTGAGGTCAGGAATTCAAGACCAGCCTGGTCAACATGGTGAAACCCCATCTCTACACAAAAATTAGCCGGGCGTGTTGCTGGGAGCCTGTAATCCCAGCTACTCAGGAGGCTGAGGCAAGAGAATCACTTGAACTCAGGAGGCAGAGGTTGCAGTGAGTCGAGATCGCACCATTGCACTCCAGCCCGGGTGACAGAGCGAGACTCCGTCTCAAAAATAAATAAATAATAAAAGAGAAATTTTAAAAATGTGGTAGATACAGTTGCTGGCTGGCCCAGCTGTCACCCACGACCCCTATATTTCCTGAATTTTCTTCCAGCTGGGGTGGCCTGTGGCGGTCTGTAACCCGCGGCCTGGAGGGTGGGGCTTCGGGACAGTACTGCTTGGAAAGGGAAGCAATCCTGGTGCGTTCTTGTCATGGAAGAAACTGAGTATCCAGTTCTGCTTCTGTTTTCAGCAGGGGTGGTGCTAGGGGCATCTCAGGCCGGATCCGGGGCAGGAGATGGCAGTCTGAGAGGCTGAGGTGGGAGGCTGTACTGCAGCAGGTGGTCCTAACCGCAGAACGAGATCCCGAGCCGGCCCTGTCTGGGGACCACCAAAACTCTGCTCCAGCCTAAAGGGGACCTCACAGTGGTTCTCCTTCTAGCTTCTAGTTATTTCTACAACATAAGGATCAACTACTGAATCAATCTTTGATGCAACTTCATTCCTCTGGACCAGGACTGTGGGGAGGGGGCACATCCCCCAAGCGTTACCAAAGATAACTAGGTTCACACATCGTGACACGTCCGAGCATGCAGAGACGGGACCCCAGGTGCAGGGCTGCGGGGGATGCAGGACCCCCTCCGCAAGACCCCCACATTGTAGGTCTCCCTGCCTCCACCTGTGGGAAACTCTAGGCAGATCATCCCACTGGGGACAACTGAAATGACAACATGGTCCTTTGCATGTTGATTGGAAACCAACTTCCTCATCACTTTCACCTGCTGGGCCTGCTCTGCCCACTGGAGATTGACAACGAAGTGAGTCCCTCTGTTTAGGACAATCCCTGGAGCATCTGAGGACACCCGCCATAGCTCACCCCATCTACAAGCGGGCCCTTTGTTCGTGAGAGCAATCCTTGCTTCTTTCCCTTCTTCCACACAAGGCTTCTGACTTAAGCCCATGAATGTAATTTTGGCCGACGCTGTGCAACACGTGCCGCACATGGGCTGTGACATCAGACCCTCACCAAACCTTACAGGCCGGCCTCGGGGCAGTGCCCTACCATGGAAGATGCTGAGGTCGAGGTCACCAAGCTGGGCTTTGGAGAGCAGGAAGTCCGGTGCTCCAGTGCCTCACTCCAGACCCTTAGTTAGCCATCATTGGGCACAATTTCTTTCTGGAACATCAGCACCCTGCCACCCTCTTTGAATGGTGTTTCTGTTTGCCACATCCTTCCTAAAATGACAGAGGCACCCAGAACCTGAGCAGCA
>NW_020258301.1:0-6484 GCF_003255815.1 Theropithecus gelada | reverse complement strand
TGCTTTGTGTTGAGCCCGGGGCTGAGGAATGTGTCTGATTTCTTTCATTTCCCCCTTTTCTCAGGTACCTCTAGAGCCAATCTTGGGTCTTATAAGTCTGACTCTGCTTCAGCGTTTACAGGTTGGTATTGGGCTCTGAGGACCATGAGCTGTATGGTGTCAAACCTTTCCCTGACAAACTGTAAAATTCTGTTAACAACACAAGGTCCTATGGTTAACAGAAATAGTAGACTTAGCGGGGGTCCAAGGAAGGGGGCTAACAGGGAAAACATAGAGGAATTCCACCATTGGTCTGCAGCTGAAGCAAACTGTCGTGTTTTTACTTCTATGCTTAACTTGTGTAACTGTTGGACCCGGTTCTCTACAAGCCGTGATTCATTTATGTAGAAACAACAGTCTTCCTTTAGAAACATACATGTACCACCTTTTTCAGCAGTGAGTAGGTCTAAGACCCTCCGGTTCTGCAAGGTTACCTGAGCTAGGGACGTGAGCTGCCGCTGAAGGGAGGCAAGGGACTCAGCCGACTCCTCCATAGCAACGGCAAATTGTTGGTACAACTTGTTACTTTCTATGAGGGTGTGACCTAGGGCTCCCCCTGCCAGTCCGGCCGCAATGAGGGATGCGGTGAGGGAGATTCCCGCAATGAGGGGGAGAAATATGGCTCGTGCAGGTCTTGGTCTAGGGACTGGGTGAATAGCAGTACTAGTCCAGTTACCGGTGTACCCTAGGAACTCGCCGGCAGTTAGTAGAGTCAACCGGGGAACTAATGTGACAGGAAGACACAGTAGGTCGGTAACAGAGGGACTAGATAGGTTCTTAGATAATGTTCCATTACACCAGAAGAATATGCCCGGCGGAGCCCTTAGGGTGATATTAGGGGGCATTGCAGTGATGCTGCAGAGGCTGGAATTGGTTCCTGAGAAACAGTAGGGAAACTTCTCCTGACTGGGGTTTAGGTATAGGGGCACGTTAAGGATAGGGGCATATGAGAGGTTTTGGAGGTTGTTAGCTTGGGCAGAGGTAGAGGATCCCCATGGCAGAGGGACAGCGGTTAGTGGTGGATGCCCTAGAGTGGCACACAGAAAGCAGCCAGACAGGCTATGAAGTCCTGTAAGGTTAGCAAATTCTAGTCCTTCTTGTAATAATTTTAACCAGGAGAAAGGACGTAAGTCTTGTGTTAGTCTGTTTTCTTGTCGTTGGATATTTCCATGGACCAGGGGCAGTACCTGCACTAGACCTAGCCACAGATAGAGGTGACTGCTAGGCCATGTGGAGGAGGAGGAGTAGTATACAGCCCCATGTTGAGGCATGGTCCAGCGGGAGTTCCAGGGGTCTCTAACTATCCATGTATATGAAGTCTCCATCCCGTCTACGATGGAAGGCCCACTTAGGGTCTAACTGTTCTTTCTCTCCCCAATAATGGGATCTATGGATGTTACAGTAGTTATAAGGACAGGCAGCATTTTGGTGCCACCAATAGTGTTTACAATTGTATTTAGTCTGATCAAACTCAAAGCATATTATTGGTGCCATAGGTTTGGCTATTTGAAAACCAGTAAAATTTAGTAGAATTGGGCTGTTGCACCCTGAGGAGGGGCAATCAGCACTGGCCAATAATTTCCCGGGCTTATGAGGTTGCCCAGGGTGGGTTTGGTTTTCATAAAGCCAGAATCTCCAGACAAAGGGATTAAGAGCTGGTTTTGTGATTTCCCCAGCGGCCACGAGGGCGACTAACGTTAGGGTTAGACTACCTAACTGCATGTTTGCAGTGAGCTATGCTGCCGGCGCAGGGTGAGTTTTAAGGGGTTGTTCTTAGCTCTGTCCACAGTCCACGTGGCCGGTGCTTCAGCCACCACCGTGATTGGTCCCAGAAGGTCGGAGGTTGGGTCCACTGGCTTGACGTGGGTGTAGTGGATCCACGACGCGATGCCTTCTACCTTCAGGGCGGTGGATGTGGTTAGGAGTACCTGGAGTGGTCCCTTCCACCTGGGTTCTAGGGTCTCTTGTCGGTGTCGCTTGACCAGGACCCAGTCTCCCGGCTGGTACAGATGGGGTGTCGGTGGGGGACCGGTCTCATATAGTTCCTTCAGCCTGGGCCAGATTTCTTGATGAATTTTCTGCAAGGCTTGTAGGGAAAATAAGAGTTCAGAGACATTTTCTGTTTCAGACTTGAGCAGATCATCTTTTAGGCTGGGAACCAGGGGTGGGGGTCTGCCATACATGATTTCGTAAGGGGTAAGGCCCAGTCTGTAAGGGGTATTACGGGCCCGGAACAGAGTGTAGGGGAGAAGGACCACCCAATTAGCGCCAGTCTCCATAGTCAATTTAGTTAAGGTCTCCTTTAAGGTCCGATTCATCCTCTCTACCTGTCCTGAACTCTGGGGCCTGTAAGCGCAATGTAGTTTCCAATTTGCCCCAAGGATGGAAGCCAAATCCTGACTTACTTTAGCGACGAAGGCCAGCCCATTATCTGCCCCTATCTGGACGGGGAAGCCATACCTGGGGAGGATATCTTCCAGAATTTTCTTTGCTACAACCTGAGCAGTTTCCCTTTTGGTTGGGAATGTTCCAGTCCACCCTGAAAAAGTATCTACAAAGACAAGTAAGTACCGATACCCGTATTTTCCTGGCTTTACTTCAGTAAAATCTACTTCCCAGTAGATACCGGGCCTGGTTCACCTGAGCCTTGTTCCCGTTGCAGCCTGGGATTGGGGGTAGGCGTTGTTAAGCTGGCAGACTTTGCAACTTGTCACGATGCTGCTGGCCGTCTCGGCTATATGTCTGATTTTGAGCTTGGAGCGTCTGATCAGGTCTATCATCCACCGGGCACCCAGGTGGGTGATTTGGTGGATGTGTTCTAACACCTGTTGTCCTAATTTTTCTGGTAGGATGGTTTGGTCATTAGTATCAGTCCACCACCCATTCTGGATCTGTTTCAGGGGAAGTTTGTCGATCCAGTGGAGATCTTGTTCTGAATAATCAGGGAGATATGGCAAGTCCCGGGGGCCCGGATCAGGGAGCTGGAGTGCAAGGAGTTGGCTGGGAGCCTTTGCCACACTCCTTGCAGTTTGGTCTGCCAGAAAGCTGCCTTGAGCAATTGGAGTGGCTGGTTTCTGATGCCCTGGGCAATGTACAATAGCCAATTTTTCTGGTCTCCATAGGGCTGTTAACAGGGATAGGATCTCTTGCTTGTTTTTTTACCTCTTTTCCTTCAGCCGTTAGTAACCCTCGCTCCCTGTAAATGGCCCCATGTATGTGCGCCATAGCGAAAGCATATCGGCTGTCTGTGTATACTGTCAGTTTCTTCCCTGCCCCTAAGGTAAGAGCTTGGGTGAGCGCTATCAGTTCGGCCTTCTGGGCCGATGTTCCCGGGGGCAGGGGTTCTGCCCAGATTATCTCAGTCTGTGAAGTCACTGCTGCTCCAGCGTACCTCTGGCCTTGGTGGACGAAGCTGCTCCCATCAGTGAACCAGACTAGGTCAGTGTCAGGAAGTGGGCGGTCCTGCAGGTCCTCTTGAACTCCGTGCACCTGAGCTAGTATCTCGGTGCAATCATGGAGCGGAGCGTCCAGGTCCGGGTTGGGCAGCAGCGAGGCAGGATTTAAGGTTGTTGGGGGCAGGAAAGTTATCCTGAGGGGATTTAGTAGTAGTTCTTGGTAGTGGGTGAGCCGGGCGTTACTTACCTATCGATTAGGTGGCTGTTTGAGTACACCCTCGATGGCATGTGGGGTAACGACCCGTAATTCCTGACCCATGACAAGTTTATCAACATCTTGTACCATCAGGGCCGTGGCCGCAATCATTCGGAGACAAGGGGGCCACCCGGCAGCCACTGGGTCTAATTTCTTTGATAGGTAGGCAACTGGCCTCTGCCAGGGGCCTAAGTTCTGAGTTATTACCGCCTTGGCGACACCCTTGCTCTTGTCCACATATAAGTGAAAGGGCTTGGTGACATCAGGTAGTCCCAGTGCCGGTGCAGAGAGTAGGGCGGTTTTGATCTGTTGGAAAGCCGACTCGGCTTCTTCTGTCCAATTAAACAGCTGCTGCCCTCGTGTTGCCTGATACAAGGGTTTAGCCAGCTCTGTGAACCCAGGTATCCATAGTCTATAAAATCCCGCCGACCCCAGGAATTCCCTTACTTGTCGGGTGGAGTGTGGCCTGGGGATCTGCAAAACAGTCTGCTTCCGGGCGTTTGTTAACCAGCTCTGCCCTCCTTTTAGCAGGTACCCCAGATACGTTACTTCTGATTTACAGATTTGAGCTTTCTTTGCTGAGGCTCGGTAGCCTAGATTCCCTAGAACTTGTAAGAGACCCCTGGTCCCTTGAATACAAGCTTCTTGGGTCTCAGCAGCAATCAGAAGGTCATCAACATACTGTAGTAAGGTTATTTCAGGGTGTTTGCTCTGTTATTGTAAACCTGCTGGGCTATTTGAAGGAGGTCCTGCCTCTTAATGTCTGGGGCCGCCTGATTTACAAAAGACATTACAACAGCTGCCTGACTTCCTGGAGCCTCTGGGTCTATGGGGGTGTACTGTCTAAAAGCTTCCATTAATCTTTTTAAGTAGGTAGCTGGGCTTTCAGTCTTTCCCTGCAGAACAGAGTATCCTTTAGCCAAATTAGTGGGCTTGCGAGCAGCTGCCCGGAGACCTGCCATTAGAGTCTGGTGATAAAGGTGTAGCCGTTCCCTACCTTCTGCTGTGTTGTAGTCCCACGCCGGCCTGTATTCTCTCTCGCTCCTCCGTTGTGAACAAGATTCGGAGGAGCTGCTGACAATCATCCCAAGTGGGCTGGTGGGTGAACATGACACTATCCAGTAAAGCCATTAAATCTTTGGGGTTGTCTGAAAACCGAGCACGCTGAGTCTTCCAGTTATACAGATCACTGGTGGAGAATGGCCAGTGTTGGAGCCTGGGGATTCCCGTGTCATCTAGGGGTCCTATTTCCCGAAGGGGTAGAGCCACTGTGGAGTCAGGCGGCTGGGGGGGGCTAGCCTGCAAAGTGCGCCCTCGCGTCCGCCCCGCCGGCCCTTCAGAGTTACTTCCACTTTCAGTGGGTCCGGGTGCACCGGCCCCCTCCCGTCCGCCTGCTCCTTCCCGCAGCTCAGCCCGGGGGGCCGGGGCCTGGGGCCCGGAGTGGTACGGAGGGGGTTCTGTGGACAGTGGGTCCCCGCTATCAGGTAGAACAGGATGGGGGGGCAGTCGGTTGCTTGGATTTTAGCGGCCGAGCAACCAGTGCCTTACAGGGTTCAGGGGCTGATTGGAAAGGGGACAGCCAGGGAGGTGGGTTCTCAACAAGGTCCTGCCATACGAGGATATATGGGATTTGATCTAAGTGGCCCGCACGCCCAGGTAGGAAAATCTTGGACTTTACTCTAGTGATGACAGGAAGTCAGAACGTCCCTTTGGGTGGCCACCCCACATCAAAGGCAGGCCATTCGGAGCGGCACAGAGTAATTAGCTTTCCCTTCCTGATTTCCATACTAAGATCATGGCCTCTTGCTCTAACTTCCTTGAAATTACTTGTAAGGAGAGATAGGGTGTGCTCTGGGTATTACCCATCCTGTAATAATTTGTAGTCTCTTCCTGTAAAGGAATATGGGTTAGAATTCCTGTAAAGGAAATCTGGCATATTATAATATCTAGCTGCAAGCGCGCTCCGGAAGCCCGGGTCAGAATCAGTTCAGATAACCTGTAAAGGAAATCTGGCATATTAATAATATCTCGCCGCAAGCGCTCTCCGGAAGCCCGGGTCAGAATCAGTTCAGATAAAAATCTAGATCAGACGAGAGCCAGGGGACGTCTCCCACCGGTCTCCGCTGGCTGTCTTATAGCGCATCCGCCAGGACTGCGTCAGCTTCAGTTTCAGACCTCGCAAGTCACAGATACAGGTTCAGAACAGACACAGACAGACAAACAGAGACGAGCCGGCTCACCTATCAGCAGATCGATCCTGGTAGATCCGTTGACCAGGGGTCTGGTGGGCTTGGGGAATCCCGGACGAGCCCCCAGATGTTATGCCCAGACCGTTTGTTCCCCAAAGAAGACCACCAGAGTCCAGAGTCAAAGCCAAGCGGCAAGGATCTTTTACTGCAAGTTCGAACTTGGTCCCTCCCTTCCACAGCATACAAGAGGGCCCCGAACAATGCGAGTGCTTGCTTTTTATAGCCCGAGGTAAATAGGATAGTAAGGTTACAGAGGAACAAAGGAATTCTTTTGGTTACAGCATTACAGTTGGTTTACATTTTAAGTTATACATTTAGCAGTTTTCTATTGGTTCCCGCACTTTCAGTAAAACCACAAACGGCCGTGTCCTTATCAGGGACTTTTCCAGGTGGTGTTTGTACTGGGCTCAGGAAATTGAGAGATATATGGTGGGATGTGTTTGTACTGGGCTCAGGAAATTGAGAGATACATGGTGGGATGTGTTTGTACTGGGCCTGTTTGTGTTGAGCCCGGGGCTGAGGAATGTGCTTTGTGTTGAGCCCGG
>NW_020258300.1:406-27724 GCF_003255815.1 Theropithecus gelada | reverse complement strand
AATCTTCCTACAGCCTCTCTGGCCAGAGTCCTATACCAGCAAAATCACTTTCTCTCGCAAGACCCCCAATCCTCCTTCCCAGCAGGATCCCAGAATCAGGTTTCTATACACTCAAGCAACACGTTTGTTCCTCGTGAAGTAACTTTGTGGTGCTTACTGCATTTGCTGCCATGCGATGTTAGCTGCAGTCACACAGAGGAAAACGCTGTGAGGAGCAGATTCTGCTGTGTACTTCCCACAGATCTGTTATTCCCTTGACAATGTTAGAAAACCAGAAGCGGTAGGGTGGTTGAGCCATAGGTCAGCATCCCCAAACGCTATGAGGATGCCTATGGAAAAATAAGATCTTTGTTCACAGAATTTACCTTAACGCTGATTTAATGGGCAAACACACAATGCTTAACCCAAGGAGGAAAACGTTTGGAAAAAATGCCTCCACATTACAGCCAATAATGGATGCTGTCCTTTAAAAACCTCCCAGTGGGAAAACTTCCAGGTAGGACCTGATGGGAAAGGGTTCCCAAGAGCCTTCAGGTTATCCCTGCTGCTTGAAAACTTAAAAACTTCCCAGTTGGGAAGACACTCCCACTGAATTTCACCCCCACAAATAGAATTGTATATGTTGTACATAATGTGCATTGTCAGATTTTCATATCATAATTGAGAAGAAATCGGGAAAGCAAAATATCTTTAAACCTGCACATCCTGTCCATGTATCTCTGAATTTAAAGTAGAAACTAAATTAAATTAAATTTTAAAAAAAAGAAATTGCCAGATTAGGCAAATCTAGATAAACAGAAAGTAGGTGAGTGGCTGCCTAGGGCAAGGAGTGTGGGGGTTGGTGAAATAAAAAACCGGATGTCAAACAGTGATCAAGTCACTGGCCCCCAAGTAAAGCATAGAGGATGCTTCTGGCAAATGCAGTGGGTTTTCTTGGAATATTTAGCGAGTGTCCATGTTGGCTGGCAAATACATAATTATTTTTCAAGGAGAAAAGGTTGCTACTGAGAAACATACTCACTACCAGACAGTTTGTAAGTGATGCCGTCCTTTGACACTGTCAGTGAGGCCTCCTTTGGTCATAACCTCCAGTGACTGGTCGCTAGAGTTCATGACCAACTGAAGCCTGATCCATGATGGCAGTCAAAAATGATATTCACTTGATATTCTAGAAGCCACAGGGAAAAAAATAAACAAAAACATTTCCAGAGAAAGAAATACATCTTAAAATTTGGATGTCATAATTCTCCTCCCCACTGCCATGTGCAGACTCCTGCAAATCTTCAACACGACCTAGGAGAAAATCGAGCCACAGTCAGTGCATTGCTGCTGCCAAGGAATCCCACAAGGAGCCTTGGGGGCTGTGGACCAGGGCTGGAGTGTATGGCGGTGGGCGGTTGACAAGCATGGACTGAGCTGCTGCTGGACCATTCTCCTTGGTGTCGAAGGCAGGCAAAGGAGAGGGGCAGAAAGAAATGAAAGAGCCTTGGCTTTCTAGCTAGGACAACCTCATCAATGTGAAATAGTCACCTTAAGAACTGGTTAATACAGAAAGCCACTGTACTATAGAAACAGGAAGTAGATTCCTGGCTGCCTACATCCAGGAGTGTGGGAGTTGGGAAAAACAGAGGAGTGACTACTAGTGGGGTTTCTTTGAGGGGGAATAAAGAGGTTCTAAGATGAGATTGTAACAATGGTTGCACAATCCTGTGACTATAGTAAAAACGCTGAATCACCTACTTTAAATGGGTGAATTGTTCTACATGTCAACTACATCTAAACAAAGCTGATTTTTAAAAAAGAATACGTACAGTGGTGGTCCTGGGCTGTAGATGTTTCCTGCAATAAGAGAAAAAAAGAAACACCATGAGAATCAGATGATGCTGGGTTCTGTTGGCAAAGGCCTTTTATTCACTTGGTGAAATAAAACACTGGATGTCAAACAGTGATCAAGTCACTGGACCCCAAATAAAGCATAGAGAATGCTTGTGGAAAATGCAGTGGGTTTTTTGGAATATTTAGCAAGTGTCCATGTTGGCTGGCAAGTACAGAATTATTTTTTAAGGAGAAAAGGTTGCTACTGAGAAATACACTCCCTACCAAACAGTTTGTAAGTGATGCCGTCCTTTGACTGACATTGTCATTCAAGCCTCAGTTGGCTGTAACCTCCAGTTGATGGGTCGCTAGAGTCCATGACCAACTGAGGCCTGATCCATGATGGCGGTCAGAAATGATACTCACTTGATATTCTAGAAGCCCCAGAAAAGAAAAAAAAAATTTCTCTTCCAGACGAAGAAATGCCTCTTACCATGTCGGATGACATCGCCTTCTCCTGATTACAGAATACACACTCGTCTAGATCTTCAACAAAACCGGAGAGAACATAGAGTGACAGTGCATTGGTGCTGCTGAGGAATCCCACAAGGAGCCTTGGGGGCTGTGGACCGGGGCTATGGACCGGGGCTGGAGTGTATGGAGGTGGGCGGTTGACAATCATGGACTGAGCTGCTGCTGGACCATTCTCCTTGGTGTTGAAGGCAGGCAAAGGAGAGGGACAGAAGAAATGAAAGAGCCTTGGCTTTCTAGCTAGGGCAACCTCATCAATGTGAAATAATCACCCTAAGGTTAATACGGAAAGGCACTGTACTATAGAAAGAGGAAGTAGATTCATAGCATCTGTTTCAAAGAATTTATTACTTGATTAAAAGGCTACTTGATGGTTGAAATTGATTCAATTTTAGCCAAATTCTAATTACCACACATTCTTTTTCATACAGGTCATGAAAAAATTAAATACTAAAATGCTACAATTAAGAATCGTCATGATTTCCTTTTTTAAGTCCTCTCGTGGAACCATGGTGTGTGCACACGTACCTTTTTGGGTCCCTGTGATCAGAGGCTCCAGCAACTTCTGTGTCATTCTTGCTGAGGAAATCCCTAAACATCAGGTTTCATTCAAACAGGCCAGGCTCACAGAGCCTGCTCTGCCTACACCAGTGAAGTGGAGGGACATGACTCTGAATACTTTCTGCAATGAGAATAAGTTTCCAGTTTCAACTGTATGTTATCCACTGAAACGAGGAAATGCATAAAAATAGCAATGAATAAATTCATTAAAAATTGTCCATGCGTGGGGGGTGATTTTTTTTTTTTCAACTAGCTTACAAGATTTTTTTGGATGCCTATTCATTCAGACATACAAAATATTGGTATAAAAAATCACAAGTTTAGGCCGGGCGCGGTGGCTCAAGCCTGTAATCCCAGCACTTTGGGAGGCCGAGACGGGCGGATCACGAGGTCAGGAGATCGAGACCATCCTGGCTAACACGGTGAAACCCCGTCTCTACTACAAAATACAAAAAACTAGCCGGGCGAGGTGGCAGGCGCCTGTGGTCCCAGCTACTCGGGAGGCTGAGGCAGGAGAATGGCGTAAACCCGGGAGGCGGAGCTTGCAGTGATCTGAGATCCGGCCACTGCACTCCAGCCCGGGCGACAGAGCCAGACTCCGTCTCAAAAAAAATAAAAATAAAAAAAAAATAAAAATAAAAATTAAAAAAAATAAAAAATCACAAGTTTATAAAAAACATCAGTCATGTTAAATCTAACTTACCGACTGTCAACATAAAGATCACATCTCATTTACTTTGTGGCCTCCAAAAAAACTAGCACATAGAAAATTACAAATATATTTATTAAATAAAAACACAGAGACAGAGAAGACTGGTCAGGCATGCAGAGAAGATTGCATTTGATTACCTGGATGATAATAAACTACATAACTTTTGAGGATTAGTATGGAAATTTCTTTCTGTTTATGCTATCTTCCCTTGTGGAAGAAGGATGACAAAGATGAGCAGGAAAGAAATGAGAAACAGAGTCCTTGGCCAAAGCCAAAGTTCACCTAATGTAACACAAAATAGTCTCCAAAAGGTCTTGAACTATATGCTGTGATTTGGTGACAGGGTTCCCTCATTCCTCCTACCTGGCTTGAGTTACATTGCCATTGTCTTCCTCACAGGTTGCAGGATCATGCTGCTATGCATTTATCTGTTGCATGAGATTTATACTTGCTTCCAAGCTAAATTTCATTTCCATGGGGCTGATGGCTGTCCAGGTGACACTAGGCAGTCAAGGGGGAGACTTTTCATCATGGAGGAAGGGGATGAGTTGAGGCTGAACATCTGCGATTCAGATGTACAAGAAAGTTGCCACAAAACGATGGAACCCAGGCCTAATAACCAAGTGGTGCGTTGGGTTCTCATTTGTCACTCTCCTCACCACTTTTAGCTGTCAGGATTTCAGCATTTTAGGATTTCAGCACTTTCTCCCCAATGGAGGTCATATTACAAAATATACTAAAATAGATCACTGATCCTTACAGGGTTTGGTCAGCTGCTAAGCCAAGTAACTTCAGAACTGACAGAGGTGGGCCACAGGCCTATGTGATGCCTCTTAGACTCTTGAGCTGACTGAAACCATCTGGGTGTCTCTGTGCTTTTAACACTAATGACTATGCATCTGTCTGCGCGAAAAGTACCTGTCATGACTCTGGGTTATGTGACCACAAAGCCTGCTTTATAACCATGGTCAGTGTCTGGGACCTCTTAGGCTCAGTGCTTTAAGGCTTATAGGGAAATGCCGAACTCTCTACATAGAGACTAAAACCCCATGGCTGAGGCAGAAGCGCATGTCAGGAGTTGAGAGCATCAGCATTGGACCATGTGCCTGGGTTCATGTTTTGAGTTTTTCATTCAGGAACTCCAGAGCTTGGATCACTCATCTTGGCACTTCATATTCTCCACCTGAGCAGTGGGAATAACAAGTCAAACTCCAGGTGTGGCTCTGGCAAGGGTTGAATGAATTAAAGTATATAGAGTATTGAAAACTGAAAGTAAAATTGTAAACTGCCCAGCTAACTGGATGGACCCCTCCTCTTGGCCAATGGCATTCTAAAGAAAGCCTGAAACCCTAGTTCAGGCCCTAATGGGAATGGGCGGTCAGACACACCTCATTATACTCTCCTCTCTTTGGAATTCAAGCACAACTCACCTGCATTCACATTAAAATAGAGACCTTAAGGCTGACAACTCAGATGCTTTGTAGCAGCAGTAAGATACCAACATGACAGAAAGCAGGCCCTGAAAGAAATCAAAGTTTTTTTTCCTCAAAATATATTTCCTTGACATACTTTGAAATGGCCCCTTAAAGCTGTCTCTTGTGGGGACAACCTATATTCTGTAGAGAATACCCTTCCCTTTCTGGGTCTTTTTCCTGATCCGGGAAAGAACTAAAGGTCTGGCATTTTTTTCAAGTCAGACAAGAAATATTTACAATCTCTTCTCTCTGAAGTCTGTTACCTGGAGCCTTCATCTGCATGATAAAACCCTGGGTCTCCCCAACCCCTTATCTGAACTCACTTTCTTCTATTGTTTGCAGGCTTTTAGATAAACTCTTTCAACCAATCAACAATCAGAAAATCTTGAAATCCTCCTTATGACCTAGAGCCTACCCTTCTCCCACTTTCTGTTGTCCTGTCTTTCTGGACTGAATGGATTTACATCTTGCATGTATTAATTGATGTCTTATGTCTCCCTAAAACATGTGAAAACCAAACCGTAGCCCAATCACCTTGGGCACATGTACTCAGGACCTCCTGAGACTGTCACCAGCATGTCCTTAACCTTTTCAAATTAATTAAATTGATTGAGACTTGCTTCAGATAACTCTTTGGTTTACAATGTGTAATCATGGTGGGTGTTATTTTTTAGAAGAGGACTCTAGGGATTTATTGTGTCGATGAGAAATAACAATATTTGTATGATTTATGTCTCAAGAACATTTTTTCCATGTATGGATTCACACTGGCTGTGACTGCAGTTCTGTTTTTAGGATTTTGAGTTCTTTTTTTTTTTTTTTTTTGAGACGGAGTCTCACTCTATCGCCCAGGCTGGAGTGCAGTGGCGTGATCTCGGCTCACTGCAAGCTCCATCTCCCGGGTTCACGCCATTCTCCTGCCTCAGCCCCCCGAGTAGCTGGGACTACAGGCACCCGCCACCACGCCCGGCTAATTTTTTGTATTTTTATAGAGACGGGGTTTCACTGTGTTAGCCAGGATGGCCTCTGTCTCCTGACCTCGTGATTCGCCTGCCTTGGCCTCCCAAAGTGCTGGGATTACAGGCATGAACCACCGCGCCCAGCCGGATTTTGAATTCTTGAATGAAAGCTAAGTTGAGACAGATGGATTCAATTCTAGGCAAAACAGTCCATTGTATTTACTGATCCTTTGTTATAGTCAATGGAAGAATTGGAAATATTGAAATTATATCCTGTAAAATAACTGGTTTTAATCGTGATATTTCCTTATTCAGTCTACCTTTCCTTTGTCATGCATGTGTACTAATTGCCTATGGAGAGTATCTGTCCTTGTACTTGCCAGTCAATTGAGCATAGTTTATTTCAAGGAAGGAGACATAGACTGGATGCTGATGTGTTTTAACACTGCAGCGCAGAGAGTTGCAATGAGTGTGGTGAACTAATAACCAAATGCTCTTTTGCTGTCTTGTCATTGTGTCTAATGTATGTAGCTTGCAGGATTTGATCATTCCTAGGTCTTGTGTTGATAGAGTTTTCAACTATCTCAAAAATATCTTTTTCATCTTAAAATGTTTGCGGCCAACTGCTGAGGAATGTTCCCAGCATTGAAAGCAGTTTATCGATATTTCTAAGTACTGCTTCCTGATATTCAGAACTTGTATTCGACCCTGTTGTCAGAGGTATCTGGGGCCATCTCCGTACTTTTCACATCAATGGCTGTGCCACATCCTGCAGTTTTATTCACTGATGTCTGCCCTAAGCTACGTGACTGCTGCAGCCACCATTTTGTAATCATAGACAGTGCTTGGGATCTCCGTAGACTCATGTAAATCTAGGACTTGCATGTGTGAGGGAACCACCTTATGGCTACATGTGATGGTAGGGTTGATCTTCTCAGGGTAATTCGGGGTAATAACTGCAGCTCAACCATTCATTATCAATTCAACTTTAGGGCTACATGCTTAGGTTTGCATCTTGCCTCCTTCCCTTAGGGGCTTAGAAGCATTGGCACATTCATTAGCACTTCGGTTTCTCCATCCAAGGAGAGTGTGAATAGTAAACAACCACTACTTAGGTGAGGTCTGTAGTGAGGATTGAATGGGTTAATGAAAATAAAGTGTGCATCGTCTATCTTCAGGAGGATAAACTAAAGGAGAACTGACTTGCTTCTCTCACAGCTTAGCAAGTTCCAGAGCTGCATGCAAACCCAAGAGATAAGCTCCCAAGTTAGGGGTGATGTCATGATGCACAGCTGCTTTGTCCAAAAATAATCAGTTCAACGTAACTCTAACCTTGTGTCAAAAGAATGAGATACAAGTGTCAAAAATGCTTTTTGTGACATCCTGATTCCATACAGTAGCTACCTCTGAAAAAGATTTAAAAAAAACAATTTAAGTGCCTGTTGTCTACAAAAATGAAGCGGTGACCTGATGAAAGATCAACAGATACCTGGTCAAATGGAATCAACACCAGTTCACTTGGGGAGGAGAATTATCTACCATCATGGAAGGTCCTAAGCATATGACATACTATTCCTGTATGATTTATTTCTCTTCAGTGTAAAGTGGCTCAAACTGAGCCTGTTGCCAAGTTATGGAGATGACCGTAGCTTAGCCTTGGAAAAGTGCTCTGTATAGTCTCACAGGAGACCTGATTTGTGTATTCCCTACTTCTGAGGAGAGGAATAGGTTGGGTAAAAGCATATTATTGATATCTCTGTACATAGGTACATAGGGAATTTTGAATAATCCACAAAAATATGTTTTTAAATTATGTTTTGGTAGATAAACTGTCCTAGACACAGATATTATCATTATATATTTGCCATTATTCACTTTTAAGGTGGACTTGGCAGGTTGTCTTAATGTTAACACTAGCACACAATTAAACACAATGGTTTATTGTGTTTTGTACTTGATAGCTGTGACACTCAAATTAGTCATTGCTTCCCAGTGCATTTTTTTAAATGATTCATTTTGGGGGACTGTGCCTGACATGTAGGCGACAGGCAAGGAAGGACAGAGCCCCACTTTTCCACATTGGCATGGGCACGATGCTTTACAGCCCATGGAGAAAAATTTCTTATCTCCTGTGATATGGGATGGGCAGAGTAGGAACTGACTCCTATTTTATGGTTCGTGGCACTGAAATTTAGAGAGATTCAGTGACTTTTCTCAGAGTTACAACACTGAAGAGTAATGAAGCTAAGGCAGGCAATTTACTTGGTTCCCCGGGGATGGAGATTCTTGAATGCCTGAGACCAGGAGTCCACGCCCTGGACTCCAAAGCAACGACCCTCCCCTCCTCACTCCTTTTCCAAATCTTCCCATCCCCAAGGCTGCTGCAGGGAGACGCTGATGCCTTGGAGGAGGTGCCTGGCTCAAGAGAAGGGCCCAAATCCTGACTCAACTCCCGGCTTTACATTTCAACCCCTTACCCAAAATGCAAGACTTTCACCCAAATGAAGCCCTGTTGAAGGCTTGGGAGTCCAAGTTTGTCTCTGTCTCCCCCCGACTTTACTCTGTAGCTGCCTGGTGGGGAGACTTCCCTGTGGTCGGGCGATCACCCTGAATGACCAGTAGCCACCTTAACTCCCAACTGACCTGGAATGCAGAATGTTCCTAGCCAACTGCCCACATGACAGTTGGACTCAGATTCAGATTCACCTTCAACTGACCAAACCAGGGTGCTGGGCAGTTAAGATTGCTTAACTGAAGAAGTGGCCTGTGGGGCTGGTGCGGCTGGTGCTTGGGCAGCTCAGGGAGTGAAGCCTACAAGCTGCCAGGCTCTCAATGCCTACTCACCAGAACAGCTGCTCAAGCAGCCTGGACTCAGGCCTGGCTGAGAAGGGGTAGTAACTGCCCCAGCTCTGAGTGGGCGGCTCCCTGCTCCTGCCCTTCCTACCAAGACTCAGGCCCTACTGTATAAACCACAACAACGACTCCAATCTCCTGATGGTTTCAGGTCCGCAGCACCTTCAGTGGAGAAGCTGGCAGCGGTTGATATCTGAGGTTCCACCTGCTGTTGGTCAGGTGCTGATTGAGATGCTTCTGGGGATAGGCAGGAGGTTTCCTTGACCCCAGATCAATTTTTTGGCATATCCTGTGTTTGAATCTTTCATGATCTCTTGTTGTGTCCATGAGCCATGAGCTTGAGAAATATACATTCAAAGTAGAGACCTCAGTTGATAGGCTGCTGGCAGGAGACCATGGGCCAGTGTTCATCTTTCCCAGGTCACACTTGTGGTCACCAGCGGCCTAGAGAGAGACAGAGTCAAAGTTGGGCTTAGGAGGAGGGGTCCTGCAGTGTGGTCGGCACTTAAAATACACAATGGGCTGATTGCATGGGGATGTTACTCTAATGAGAGGAGACAATTCAAGAAGGCAGTTGAGCTCAGTGACCCAGAGCAAAAGAAAGGTGCCTGATGGCCTGGGCTCAGATACCAGCTAGAAGCTGTGTGACCCTGGGAAAGTGACTTAACCTCTCTGTGCTCAGTTCCCTGCCATGTGATGTGGAGATGTTAATGGGGCCTGCCTATTAGCATTATGTTATGAAACTTACTCTAAGCAGATCCAGATTAAGCCTGAATAAGAATGACCTCCTAAGTGCTACAAAAGTGTTCAAATATGAAATGTCTGGAGGAATGAGGCAGACATGTAGCAATGGCTGCCTCCAGAGAGGAAGCTTGGATGGCTACAAGTCATGCAAGGTGTAAGGTCAGTTTCCAGCCTTTATATGGGTAGGATACCTTATAGCCTTTCAAGAGGATCTGCTGTCATCTCTTGACCCTCACATGAGCCCTGTGGGGTGGGCAGAGCTGGGCTGTAACTTACATTTTACAGTTGAGGGCACTGAAATTTGGAGGAGTGAAGTGACTTTCCCAGAGCCACAAAACTGAGGAGGGATGGGCCTGAGCTAAGAATGTATTTGGTTTCCTGGAGATAGAGATCCCCAAGCCTGGAGTCCTCTAGATCATTCCCTGGGCCCCTGAACCAGGGCTTCTCTCACTCCATTTCCCAAATCCTTTTGCTCTAAGATTGCTTTGGGGAAAGGTGATGTCCTGCAGGAGGTGTCTGGCCCAGGTTTCTGCCTCAGTATTTTAATCTCTTGCCCAAAATATGATGCAACTGACCCCGAACAAAGGTCCCTTGAAGAACCAGGCTGTCTAAATCTGTGTCACTCCTCCCCCAGCACCTTCACACCGTGAGCTGCCTCAAGGTGAGGTTTCCAGTGCTTCAGCGACTACCCTGAGTGACTAGTGGCCTGCTTGACTCCCAGCTGGCTCAGAGATCAGGACACACAAGCCAGACACACCCATAGGACACAGCCTCACAAAGAATAGCTTCACTGCAACTGACAAAGTTATGAGCAGTGAAGGTGAATTAACTGGGGAAGAGGCCTACTGGGCTGGTGCTTGGGTGACTCAGTGACAGTAACCTAAAGGCTCTCAAGATTTTATGGACTAAAGGTCTGAGCAACTGTCTGAGCAGCCCGGACTCGGGCCTGGCTGAAAAGGTACGGTAATGGCTGCTCAAACACAGAGCGGGTGCCTCTCTGCTCACGTCCTTCCTCACCAAAGCTCAGTCTCTACAAACTCCTCTTTCCTACCTAGACCCTGTGGGGGCAGGGGCAGTGTTCATCTCCTCTTAGAGGGATCTGTCGTCCATTGCCATAGCCTGGAGACCCCCATCCCAGGATCCTTCCTGAGGACTACCCAGGGCTGCCTCCTGTCTGTCACCAAATGTGCACTCCACGAACCCAGTGGCACTGTCCCTCCTTATCTCTCACCCCAGCAGCACCTAAACAGCCAGTGGTCCTGTCCTCATTAACCCCATGCAAATTCCACCATGAGATTTCAGTTGCTTTCTTTTCCAGACATCTCTGAATCGAGACTCTGCTGAAGATTGGCATCAGATTTTGGTAGACACACTCAGGAGCCTTTGGCCTGAGATTCATTCCCCTTCCCTGCAGTGTTCGTTGCTAGGGTGGCGTCAAGAGTCTCTTGATCTGTTGAAGGCAGCGTGGATGAGTCCCCGGACATCTATCTACCCTCTGGAAGAGTATGTAGGAGATCTGGCATTCTTTCTACCTCAAACATTGGGTAGAAATCAGAGGAAATCAACCTGTGCCTAAGGTTGGCTTTGTGGCAAAAAAAATTTTTTATTCTTGCTATATTTTGTCTTTAAATCGATGCTGATTTTACCTACGGTACGGTGCACAGATAGGAAGTGTACAGCCTTACGACTTCTATAAACAAGTCTGTTGCTAACCCCTAGTTCAACACACAGAATGTCAACAGTACCCTAGCAGTGTGCCATGGGTGGGGATGGGAATCACACCTAACATCAGGGTTTAAGAAAGAAACTAGTTACTCCATGTATGTTCTGAGCACAAGACATATGATTAGCACAGAATGAGTGGGGCAGTATCCTCAGAAGGTGGGGGGCAGAGCAGAACAGCTGGGAGAAGCCAACAGAGGTGCGGGGTACTTTCCATAAGGAAGTCTGAGGACAGGGCCGGGAAGCCAGGAGAAAGTTACTGGGATCACTGGGCTTCTACGGAAGGAAACGTGACCACTGCACCAAGTATAGTGCCCAGAACAGTCCATCAAGGCCTGCCTTTGTTTAGGCTGCTTTTTATATTTATATATTTATTTTTTACATAAAATATTTTAAAATAAAGCTACTAGTAGATAAAGCCTCCAGCATTAAAAATAAATGTTTCTAAACGCAATCCCAAATCTACCGCCTTTATCTTCCCACTTCCCCGTTTCTGTTGGATTATAGCTCTCACCTCCAGTCTCATTAACCTGAAATTCCAACTTTGATGCACAGGCTTCTTAATTAGATGAGTTCAATGAAGAGACTCCATTCCAACAGCTTCCCAAGAGTGCGTTCTGTGCAACTGGAAATGCTCTCTCTTTACTGTTGAATATGGTGGCCAGCAGCACGTAACTCTCTGGGGCACCGGAAATGTTGCCAGTGTGACTGATGAATGGAATGTCTCATTTTATTTTAATGAACTGCACTAATTAGTTATAAACAGCACCTCCAGGTAGGGACACTCCCATGCTGGATAGTGCAGCTCTAGAGATACAAAGATGAGGAAGACATGACTCTCCTCCCCAGGTATTTCCTTGCAGAAAAGTTGGCGGTTCTGATCCAATCATTCATGTATGGGTGCTTTCTGGGCCCCTGCACAAGGGCCAGGCACTGTGTGAGGTCTGGGGACACAACAGTGAAGAGAGCAGAGGGCCCAGAGGAATCCAGTGGGAGTAAGGGAGTGCACCTGCACATAGAGGGGAGGAGCAGACCCTGTCTAGACCGGATCAGAGCAGAGGCACACCCCTCACCTCCCCTGACCTGGGTCAGACCCTGGGAAAATACCTCTCCCAGTGTGAGGTCCTGCAGTCTGGACAGGGTGAGGAGGGAACCTTTGCCCTTTCAAGCTTGACTAGAGCCCAGCTAAGGGTGTGTTCATGAGACCTTCATGGGGCCTAAGACGGGCTGCCCAGGGCCGAGTGCTATGATGAGAGGAAGTGCGAGGGCAGAGTTCCTGCCCTCACACTGACCAGCCGTGGCCAGAATTCCTCTCCCCATGAGTGGGAGGACACAGTTTGGGCCTGAGGACTCCAAGACCATTTCAGAGAAACTCTTAAATGCATGTCCTCTGGGCGATAAAAGGGAGGAACAAAGATGACCTGAGGTTCTGGGATCAGCCTCCCTCACTTTGCTGAGCTGGCCCTGCGTGGGAGCTGGTGCCCACCCCCCTGCCCAACAGCTATAGTGAGTGCAGACGCCGTGGCCAGGGGGTGCCACACAGCCTTCAGTTTCAATGCGCTTCTGAGCTGGGCAATCCTTGGCTAGCACTGTCTACACAAGGGCAGTTGACAGGCAACTTCCGGAAGCAGGTGAAAGAATGTGATCCCTGCCCAGGCCCAGGGAGATCCGGCCTGGGAACCTCTCTGTGTCTGGGCTGACCTTGAGGTTGTCCCTGCTGACCTATGTCCTCCCAGTCTGGCTCAGAGGACTGGAAACCTGATTCCTGCTCTCTGCCCCTCATTAGCTTCCATGATGGGAAAAGCCTGGTTTGTCACAAAGGAGGATGAAGACGCCAGCCCCCAGCTCCTGTCACAGAGCTTCAGCAGGAAGGAACCCCTTGTCCTGAGAAGTTTCAGAGATGTCTATGCTGAGCTCACTCAAGCCACAACAGCCACTCCTTGCTCTTTCCCACTTAGAAGGAGCGGAGAAATCACTGGACTCAGGATGATGATGTGATAATTATCCCGAGATTAAAATCCTGGGATTCATCTTCCCCCATCCTCATCCTTGCCTGGCCCAGGCAGTGTGTGACATCCATCTGCCACTCTATATTTTCTCCTCTAAAGGTCAAGCCTGGGGCCCTGAGTCCTGCTTTCTCCCGCAGAGCTCACTGGGTGACTGTCTCGGAGTTCTTGGAGCCCTTGGTCTTGGTATCACTCCTTTTAGCATTTGGTCTCTCACCTCAGGTTTTTTTTCTCAAGCACCGCTGGGAATCTGTGTTCTAGAGAAGAAAAATTTCTAGGAGAATCTTGATATGAGAAGCGTGTTTCTGTGGCAAAAAGTTACCCTTTTCAGCGGTCTCATCTTTTTGTTTTGTGGGAAAAAATACTAAGAGCTCAATTGTAGGGCAATGGAATTCTATGAAAATACAAAGCATTTCACATGGTGTTTATGATCCCAAAGGTTCCTCAGGCCATAATTTGCCTCATTTTACCTTTGCTGAAGCCAGAATCCTGTTTCCTTGCAAAGGCCCTCAGAAGCCAGCAGGAACCTGTTTCACCCAGAAGGTTTGGCAGAAACTAGAGTAGGGATTCTTCTGTTGCACGGCCATGTTTATCTTTCCCCACCTTGCAGTGCACAACCTACCATGTCCTCCTCCTCAGGAAGGGAGCCATGTGCCCACCCTGATGCTCTATCCCTGAAGAAGCCCCTTGTCGCTTTACATAGAGTGTGTTGCCCTGCCACACAGAAGCCATGGCTGCCATAGTGGATGGGAGGCAGATTTTCCACATGGGCGTGCGATTTCATATTCCTGGCAACATTTTCTTCAGTGAAACATTAGACCTCAACTGAGAAGCTAAAGGAAAATGTACCTGACTCTGCCTGGAGACCCCTCCTTTCTCAGATTCCTGCTGGAACTCGTAGTGGTGGATGACTGCACTAGGGGCTCCCTGAAAAAGGAAGGAGCCCTGGCTAGGAGTCGTTGCTTTTAACATGGGGTGAAAATTGATTTTGAGGCTTCCCGTAATAATAATGCTTTGGGGAATACGGAGAGAGGTACAGGAGTGAAGCATCAATTTGGAAAATATCCCTTGAAATGCTAAAAGTTATCTGAGGGGACAGGGGCTCTGAGATTCCTCCAGTCTTTGCCCTGGAAAGTGCCCTAGGCCAGGAAACTCAGGAACAAGGATTAAAAATCCGAATGGATGCCAAACTCATAGTAGAAGTCTAGGATCTCTCCCAGGAAGTAAAGGTGGGAAGAAAGTGCATGGGATTGGGAATCACAGGGTGAATCTAAAAGGGACTCCCTTTCCATTTGCTGGATGTGCAACTCTGCATAAGTTGTCCACATTCTCAAGCCTCTTTTTTCTCATAAGTCACCTAAGGAGTTACGGATTCTCTTCTACGATCAATCAAACTTCCACGAGAAACAGTCAGGGCCGGGCCTACTTGGAAGTGAAATTATTATGAATGGAAGTTGTTGAGCCAGTAATAGGAATCCTGGCACAGAGCTTTTCTTCTAGAACGCTGTGAACATTTTCCTGGATGGTGACAGTATTTTTTTCCCTTGTTTATTGATGTATACTTGTGTCAACGACAAGAGTCTCACTCTGTAAAATATTCAAGGAAGTTTATTCTGAGCCAAATATGAGTGACCAAGGCCCATGACACAGCCCGAGGAGGTCCTGAGAACGTGTATCCAAGATGGTTGGGTTATAGCTTTATTTTATTCATTTTAGGAGGATAGAAGTTATAGGCAGATATCAAATCAATACCTGTAAGGTATACATTGATTTGGTCCAGAAAGGCAGGACAGCTCAAAGTAGGGGCTTCCAGGTTATAGATGGATTCAAAGATTTTCTCATTGGCAATTGGTTGAAAGAGCTATTATCTAAAGACCTGGAATCAATAGAAAGGAATGTCAGGGTTAACATAAGGGCTCATGGAGATCATGATTATTGTGCTGCTGAAGCCTCCAGATAGCAGGCTTCAGAGAGAATAGATGATAAATGTGTCTGATCAAACTTAAAAAGGTGCAACACTCTTAAACTCTTCTGGGTTAGGAAAAGACCTGGAAAGGGAAGGGGAATCTCTATAGGATGTAGATTTTCTCTGCAAGAGACAGCTTTGCCAGGGCCATTTTTAAATATGTCAGATAAAACATTTTGGAATACTTAGATTGCTTTCAGGACCTGCTGTCTGTCATGTGATGCTATAGTAGTGTCAGGTTGGAATTTAGTATCTTATTGCTACAAAGAGTCTGTTTTTCAGTCTTAAGATTTATGTTTAAATAGTAATGCCGGTCAGTTGTGCCTGATTCCAAAGGGAGGAGGGTAAAATGAGGCACCTCTGACCCCCATCCCCAATCCCATCATGTCTTGAATTAATTTTTCAGATTTACTGTTAAATGTCCTTGGCCAAGAAGGGGAATCTCTTCAGTCAGTTGAGAGGCTTAGAATTTTATTTTTGCTTTATACTTGACATACAATAAACTGCACATACTTAAAAGTGTACAATTTGATAAATTTTGTCATACATCCTAAAGTGTAATAATGAATATAGCCAGTCTGTGTCTTCAGTTCTTGTCACAAGATTTTGAAACCCCTTGAAATTTCCTGCATAAGATTGCCTTTGTTATGCCAATGAGGGGGCTCAGTGTGGGCCCTGGACAGCTTATGGATGAGAGTGAAAGACCAACCACGTTATGAGAGGGTTGTTTGGGCCAACCAACCTTCAGAAAGGTGGGGGTGGGGACTAGAGACTGACTTCAGTCACATAGCCAGTCTTTAATCGATCATGTCTACTCACAATGAAACCCCAATAAAAACCCTGAACACCAAAGCTCGGTGGAACTCCCAGGTTTGTGAACAATTGATGGGCTGAAGGGGAGACACCCTGTGACTCCCAGGAGAAAGGGTGTGGAAGCTATGCTTCCAAGACCCTGCTCCCTGCCACCCTCCCCCCACACACCTTGCCCTATGTGAGTCCTTTATAAGCAAATAGTAAAGGTAGTGCTTTCCTAAGTTCTGTGAGGTATTTCTAGTGAATTATTGAGTCTTAGGGTGGCAGTGTTGGTAATCTCTGAATTCATAGTGGCCTGCACATCCCTAAAGTGCAGCTGGTGTCTCAAGTAAGGGCAGTCAGGTGGAAGGTTTTGTTCTGGACTTGTGGGATCAGATACAGACTGTGTGGTGATCATCAGAACCGAATTGTAGTACACCCATCTAGAAGACAGATATGCCCAAGGGAGCAATGGTGAAGGGATTATTAATGGAGGAAGCTGACCCTTGCAGGTTTGCTGTGTAAGGGAGATATAACTCTAGGGGAAACACAGACATACACACAATCACACCACTTAAATTCACATATAGACACACCCCACTGTCCATGTACACAAACATGGCATCGAGAGGGAACACAACTGCTTGTCAACACATGAACATAGTGCTGTGCCTAGAAAATTTTTTTTTCCTGTCACACCACCAATCCTCATTCCCCTCAGAAAACTAGAGTCAGGGTGGCTCTCTAGACTACAGTCAGAAAGAAAGACCCCTCAGGCATACCATCTAGATTTTCCTCAGCAAAATCTGGTCCAGTGACTTTACCAGAATACGCATGATTTTAATTTTTTTTTTTTTTTTGCTTTTTTTTTTCTTCTGAGACTACCTGCAATTACAGAAAAACAAACACTGTGAGAATCAGCTCATACTATGTACTGTTTGTGCTGGCCTTCTCGGTGGCTTTGACTTGGTGGTCAAGTCAAGGGAATATAAAAGCAAGAGCAGAGAAAATCTACCTGTGCCAAAGGACACACACTTTTTCTGGGGGATGTTTCTCTCACATCTATTTTGGTTGGCAAATGCAAAAATCTTAACCCAAGGGGGAAAAATTTGCAACTGAGGAAAAGGCCCCCTATCAATAGCTTAGAACCTGATACTCCCAGATGTGAGTGTCCTCTTGCATCAGGGATCAGTTTGTAAGAGACTCTCCTTCTAGCCCCAAGAGGAAACTGTCACTAACATCTGTAATGTATATGATTGAGTTTTCATATCTGAATTCAACTGATAAAGAAAAAAAAAAGATAAAGCAACACTGCTGTCTCAGACAAAGAAAGGCAATCTTAACTTGGCATTAGATGAAAAATCATGCTGAACTTCAGTAAACCTTTCTGTTTAAGAAAGCCTTTGCAGGTTTGATGCTGAACATCAAACACTGTGACACAGGCTCACAGACTGTTGAAATGATGGAATCCTCGGAGGGACACAGGGCATTGGCTCGGCAGAGTGTCCACACCCCTGCCTGCCCTTCTCTGGCTGAGATGGGACAGTCAGCCTCACACACGCAATGATGGGACATCTGGAAATGCAGAGGCCCAAGGAAGTTCATGTCTGAATCAGGTTTTCCCTTTGACTGTGGCCCAGAAATGGGAATGGGCTCCTGGGAGGGCGTTTGCTTCCCTAAGGAGGGAAGTGACATGGAAAGGGACAGGAATTCTCTACATTACAGGGTTGTTGTAACCCTGATCTCTTTGTGTTCACAAAGTAAGAGCAGGGAGGCATCCTCAGGTGTCCCCAATGCCCCAGAGAAGGGGCAGCTTGTCCCAGAGTCTCAGCAGCCATGGGAAGGTCCAATCTGACCACAACACAGCTCCAGGGTTCTCCCTTCCATCCTCCCTTGGTGTTGTCTTAGTTTGGGATGGGTCTCGCCAGGTGCTAGTAAGAAATTCCAGCCTCAACCTCCAAGGAGAAGTTGGAAGCAAGCTCCTATCGCCCTCTCTGGGTCTCGTGTCCTTTTTGGGTGTGTTCGGGGTGTCTGACTCAAAAGGGCTGTGTTAGTAGCACCCCGAGTGTGATCTCTAAATCCCGCTTGCCACTTCAAGGAACCGGTCCACTTGGGGTTAATGACCAACTTCAGGCATGAAGCAGGAGAAAGATGCGCCCAGGACAGAATGTGAACAGAGAACAGAAAGCCAGGTCTACTGGGTTCTCTCAGGAGGATCCTGGGGCCACCAGAAAACGCATGGTGGGTCATTGTCATCAGAATCGGGGGCGGGGTTGGGGGGGGGATTGCAAGATCTGCCTGGCCTGAGCAAGATGCCATGCAGGGCTCCAGGCTACAGTGGAGTATGGAGGGAAGGGGTGACCAGGTGAGGAAGGGCCTCTTTGGATGATGTCTCAGATAGATGACAGCCTCTCCTGGAGGTTGCAAATTGAACATGAGATTAAAAATAATGAGATGGAACAGGATTTCTAATTGACAATATTTATTGAGGGTTACTTGGATGCAGGGAGAGGGGCTGGATGCCTTGGGGTGAGAGAGGAGACCCCTGCCCTGGGATCCTGCAGCTCCAGGACCCTATGGACGGGGTGAGAGTCAGGGGCCTGAGCACATTTTGCAGGGGTCACTGTCAACCTCACAGTGCTCCTTTTATGCGTGACCTGGCAGCTATAGCTTCTGTGGGACCTCCACTGGTCAGGCTCAGGTAGCTGCTGCCTGCGTACTTCTTGTTGTTCTATTTGGAGGGTTTTGTAGTTTCCATGTCCTGGGTGATGGGGGTGCCGTCTGCCTTCTAGGCCACCATCACAGCACCTGAGGAGAAGTCACTGATGAGACACACCAGTGTGACCTTGTTGTCTTGGAGCTCCTCAGAGGAGGGCAGAAACAGAGTGACTGTGTGGGTGGCCTTCGGCTATCCTGTGGGGTATAGGAGGGACAGGACATCAGAGGCTGAGCTTCCATGGAGGGAGCCCTGACCTCAGTGTGTAGCAGGGCTCAGGTCCCCGGTTCCAGTGCAGGACACTTCAGATGTGGGCCACAATGTCCCCGAGGAGGGTGCCTCAGAGTGTTCCTGAAACAAATCTGCCAGTCCTGAGAACTCCAGAGCCTGGCCCCTGCTTGTTTTGAGACCCTCGTAGGCCTTGACCTGTCACACACACAGGAGACCTTCAGTCATCTGCCCCTGCCACCTCCTGACATCCTGACAGGGAATCTGGGATCTCTTTGCCCCCCGATCTCCTAGATCCTCTGCTGTGGTCTATGCTGGGCATATTTGTGACCTGACTCCTCTGTTCTGAGGGATTCAGGCCTTTGCCCTTCAGGTCTCTTTTACCCAAATGTGGGTCCTGGAGCCTCTCTATGGAGTAAAGGCCTTGGAGGACCAGAGAGTTTGTCCTGGACTTCTCTTACTCTACATGGTCTTTTCTGCTGTCCTCTCCCTGCTGCCCTCCAGCTACCTGGTCATAGAACAGGGGTCTATGCTAAGTACCCTGCCCCTTGTCCCCTCTAGGATTCTCGTGTGGAAGGGAGTGTGTCCTGCAGACTCAGGAGCCCTGTCCTTAGATGACCCTTTCCTGCAGCCCCCTGGAGTCCAGGACCTTCCCCTCCCTCTCCCTTCTGCAGGGTTCCTGTGTCCCACACTGGCTCAAGGCCTTGTCACATGGGGGCGCTGAGCCACATGAGTGAGGGAAGGCGTAGGGCCTGGTGAGTTGGGGTCTAGGGTAGCTGAGTCCCATAAAAGCCTGTTCTTGCCTATAGCCCTCAAGTCACATTCACCCTGCCTTGACCTAGTGTGACCTGGCCCCGATTCCTAACGGAATAGGATTCTGACACAGCCTCCATCAGACCACCAATGGATGCCCATTCTGTGATGGGGATGGCACCTTTCTCATTTGACCCAGTCCACCTGAGTCCTAACTTCACACAGGCTGGCCATGATGGCTCCAGCCATAACCATACACTAACTGTACCCTGCACCCTGTCTTTAGAATTGGATACTCTTCAAGGTTGAGATCTCAGCCCCATGCTCTGTCCCTGGCCTGGCTGGTGTCAACACTGAGCCTGATCCTTTTAATCACAGTGGATCACCTGTGTGCCTCGTGTCCCAGCACTAGCGACATGAACACCAGTGTCTTGAAGGAGCATTCTAGGGCTTGCTAAGTTGGTTGGGACAGTGAATAGAATTATTGATTTTAAAGGTTATATAAAATTAACTGTTTTCTAACTGCAGGACTTGCCAGTAGCTTTTATAGCTAATGTGCATTTAAAACTGAAAACACGGAAGCATTCCCTTTTCCAGCCTTTTCATGCCCCTTGGTGAGGGCACAACCATGGACCCCTCACCGAGTAAATGGTCCTCTAACAGAGTTCATGGATGGGACTGGGAGGTTCATTCCTGTTCCTGGTCAGGTTATGGCCTGGGCTCAAGGGTTTTCTGCCTCTAGCCCACAGCAGGGTTCCTGGAACCCTCCTCCTTTTTCCCTGATGCCCCTCTCAGGGCCACTATTGTATCCTCACTAGACTCCACATCCTTCCCAGGTGAGCAAGAACCACACCCCAGGACCCACTGTCCAGGGAAAACTCCCTACTGCTCAGGCATCAGGCTCAGTTAGCTGCTGGCTGGGTACCTCTCTGACACGTCATCCCACTCCGAACCTTCCCTCCTCTCCTCAGCAGCCTCCACCCCCTCGGTGGCCTCTCCAGGGGCCAGCACCTCTGTGACTCCACATACATCCGCTCCTCCACCTCAATTGCCTTTGCTGGGGCCACTGTGGGGCCCTGCTGTGCCTCCAGGCCACAGACCATATCTAAAATAGTCAAGGATAGAAGAAATAGGCAAAGGTCAGGGAACAGGCAGGCCACGGCACAGGAGGGAAACCCTTGTAGGGGCTCACATCTCATCCTCCTTGAGTGCAGTATGAAGACCCACAGGCTCACTCCTAATACAAAAGGACAGTCCTCAGCGCCTGGCTAGGGAATGCCTCCAACCCTCCTCAGAAAAACAACAGAGAGTGGGGTGAGGGGCATGGGGAGCACCATGGGATCATTATGGAGCTGCTGAGCCCTCAAGTGGGTGATGGAGGTGGTGTCACAGCTGCACAGGCCTCCCTGGGGAGCTGCAGCAACGCCAGCTTCACCTGTCTCCATAGGTCTAGGGCAGGTGGTCGCTGATCCTCTGAGCATGTCCCCTGCATCCCCTTGATCAGGAGGACAGAAGCAGCCCCTTCAGTCATGGAAATAAACACCATTCTTTTTGGTAACATCTTGGGGAATGTTTTCTCAAGGCAACTCCCAGTTTCACAGCCTGGTCCATAGTAAGGCTCGCCCTGGAACCTCACATGCACATTTCTGGTGAGGTCCAAGAGAAAAGCCCAGGAAGGCACACGAAAGTCGCCATCATTTCTCTAGGCCACATTAGGGAAAATGCTTAACTGTGGGGCTTGAACATTGCTGAGATGTCCCTGTAGCACATGCTGGCCTGCCCCTTGGGGCCTGCTCACCTTGGATCAGCACCCTGGTCAGCTCCTGGGAATGGTTTCCCCTGGATAAGGAGGGGACAACCCCTTTGTTCAGCGTTTTTCAGTTCACCCACACCCTTGTCTCCATTCTCAAAAGCCCATTTTGTCACACCATTATCAGCTTCTGGGACCTAAGAGGCTGCTAGTGGGAGTGGGGCAATGGGGAGCCGGTCTGGAAAAGGCAACTGGTCGTTCAACTGCAGCCCAAAGGCACAACTGCCACCCCAGACAGCCAAGGCTGGACAAGGGCAGGGGGACAGCCAGTAGCTAGGAGCTCACACTGTGGAGGGAGCCTGCTTGTGTTGAGACCCCAGCTGTACCCTGACTGTTTATCTACGGAGCCTGGACAAGTTAACTGCTCAGTGTCTGTTTCCCTAGCTCTAAAATGGGGATAGCAATTGTAATTGTGCCTATCATAAATGGGTGTGAATTTGTCAGTGTTTAGTGCATTATACTGAGAGCAAGTGCCTTGCCCATTGTGGGTACCCAGCGAGCCAATTTACACCCCCTCAGAGGAGAGTCATCAACAGGCATCTGAGGGACCCTGGAGCCCTGCATCCTGCAGGTGCCTGACGTCCTGTACCTAGGAGAAGCCACTCCCCAACCCCACAGCAGTCTACAGAGCACTGTCTGGCCAGACTACACTTCTTTGTGCAGGTGTCAGGAGGGAGCTCTGGGCCTCCCTGGGCTCTGTCCTTCCCAGGCTGGACTGTAGAGAGCCCAGGACCCTGCCTTCCTTTCAGCCAGGCCCTTTTTTCCCTTCCTACCCCAAACTCACAGCCTCCTCATCACTCTCTGCCTCAGATTCCGGACTAATCTCATATGTCCTTTATCCCTGTTTACATCAGGGGCTGCAAGAAGCTCAGGTCACCCACCCACTATGGCCCTGAACACTCCTTTTCTGACCCCATCTGCTGAAACCTTTCCTCTGAGCCCTCGGGAGACCCAGGGCAGCCTCTCTCTGGAACATTCTCTCCCTTGCTGTTTGGACTGAAACCTAGTCCTCCCTGAGACCTACTTCCCCACAATGGGTGTCCCCCTGTGCAGGGCTGCTTTCCTCGCTCTCTGTCCCTGAAACCCTCACTGGAGTCGGACAGGTCCTGACAGACCATCTCCGGCACCCATTCTGAGGAGCCCTCTGGTTCCAAATCCCTGCACAGGCTCTGTGACCCTTTTCCTTTTCTGGTACCACTCCACCTGATTGCTCTTGCGGGGCACAACGTGGTCTCCATGTGCTGAACCCAACCGCCAGTCATCAGGCCTCATCTTTCTTCAGCCATGAGCATTTCCCCTCAGTGGATCCTCACCACTTCCCCACCGGAAACGTTTCCAGGAAACGAGGCATTTCTTTGCAATCTTGGTTCTTCAGTCACGTGCCATTGTGCTCTTTAAAAGACTAATAAACATCTTGGTGCATGTAAGCCTTTAGGGAAGTGGAAGGACATCAGGGGCTGCTGCATATGTACCTCTCTGCTGTACCAAGTAAGACTGGCAAAGGAAACAGGACCACCAAGCCACATCCCATCACTGGAGACCTCCCCTGGCCTGCACTCATCTTGGGCCTCCCTGTCCTCTCCATGTGCTACTGGGGTGCTGATCAGATAATTAGCGATGCTGTCACTGAACTGACTGCCCTTGGGAACTGGTGGTCCTTGGTGCATTCCAGGCCTGCCACTGTCTGAATCCAAAGGCAACTCTCTGTTGTCAAGTTTCCCTTCCATTTTTACTTATTGCCTAAATAACTTCATAAGAAATCCTGTATTTAAAAGCGGTTTCTCCCACAATCCCACATAGAACACAGGAACTATTTTCCTTTCTTTTTTCTATCATTGTCTAAAAACATTTTTTTTTAAACAAATTAAGATCCAGCTTGGTTGACTGTATCTAATTTTTAATCTATTAAATGGGAAAATATTTTTAAAGTCTTAAAACATCAAGTGTTGGCTGGGGCAGTTAGGAAACATGTTCTCATACATGGCTGAGAATGTAAGCTGTCGTTGTCACTTTGGAGAATAATTTGTGGTGTCTCAACAAAGCTGGGCTTATTCCAAGGATGCAAGATTGAATTAGTGTTTAAAACCAAGGCAGTATAATTCAACATCAACAGAGAAAAGGAGAAATACAATGTAATCCTCTCAGTAGAGGTAGAAAAAGATACTTGATACAGTTAAAAAACCATTCGTGATAAACAATCTTAGCAAACCAAGACTAGAAGGAAACTTTGTTACTCTGACAAAGGGTAGCTACAAAAAACTGACATTAAATATTTAGTGCTGAAATACTCAGAGCTCTCCCACTAAGACTGGGGATGGGGGAAGAAGGCCTGATGCCTCCACTTCAACTCAAAGCTGCTCTGAAGATCCTGACCAGTGTAACAAGGCAAGAAAAAGAAACAAAGTTGAAAGTTGGGAAAGGAAGAAAACAATAGGTCCTTTCTTGACCTGGTACTCTTCACCAGCGCAGCGTGTGTTCACTTTGTGATATTTCATCTATCTTTGCACTGTGATTTGTGCACTTTTCAGTAAAACACTTATTACAAATACAAAGTGAAAAAGGATGTAATTGATCTCATTCATTGACATGGATATCTATGATGCGGTACCAGTGGTTACAAAAAAAAAAAAAAAGGCTGTAACATGTTATGATTCTATTAAATCCATACATATTATACATTTTAAAAAGTTTATATATGGGAAGAATATCTTTGGAAGGATATACACAAAAATGTTTAATATTAGTTGTCTCTGGGGAGTGGAAGTGAGAAACTGAAGGTGACCAGTACTTCTTTGGGCCCCCTTTTGTTTACTGAAAATTAAAACTAAAAATTCTGTGTGCATGGGTTCCCACAGTGACTTATTTGAAGAACGACATTCACTTTGGTGTGTAAGATGTGGTATATTTCTAAAAGAAAAAACTATTTCCTTACTTTATAAGAGTTTACTTATCAAAAAGAACTAACCTGAATACCCAAATTTAAAATTAAATTTCTAAGTAAAGAATATATACTTATTTAGAGGTATAATTGCTAATATTAAATAGTATATTCCACCAGCTCCTGAAGTTTATTTTATTTGGATGCCATTATCAAGAATTAAGATGGACTTGGCCAGTCTTTTTTTAATGTTAATATTTATCACTAGTGCACAACTAAACACAATGGCTTACTGTGTTTTATACTTGATCGTTGGGACACTCATATTAGTCATTGCTTCCCAGTGCATTTTAAAATGGTCCATTTCCGGGGGGGCTGTGCCTGAGATGTATTTTATGTCCCAGCAACACAGCACTGAGCATGGCATGCCAATGCTTACCGAATGGTACAACCGAAGACTGGGTGATTCTGTTTATCTGTTCTTACTCCGAGAGGCTCAACAACACGCTCTATGGAAGCATAATCCTTCAGTTGCACTCATATATCCTTTCAGTAATTTTTCACTCCCTCAGCCAAGAGCTTCTCCATCTGGGTTTCTGCAAGACCAATTTCGAACCCATGGAGCAATGATTGGTAACACCAACCCCACTAAGCTCACACCCCCAGCTACGGAAGCAAACTTCATCTTATGGCGAGTCTACTTCACCACTACCGGCAGTGTAGCATGTTAGGTTATAGGTTGGTCTTCGGTGTCAGAGAGATCCAGCTCTTGGTGTGTCTTGTGAATAATTTACTTAACTGAGACTCACATTCTTCATCTGTGTAATGAATATAAGCGAACTAATTATGCCTCAAAGCAATTGTGATGCTTCAAGGAGGCAACATGGAGAAGTGCCCATATAGTATCCAATTCTCCATTTATATCAATTATCCTTTTGATTCTTATAACTTAAGCAGCTGCTTATTAAGTACAGTCATATGTGGCATATGTGACATTTTTTGGTCAATGACAGACTGCATATATGACGGTGGTCCCATAAGATTATAAGAAAGCTGAAAATGTCCTTTTGCCTAGTAATTTCATGGCTGTAGTAATATCAGCGCAGTACATTACTTATGTGTCTGTGGTGAGGCTGGTGTAAACAAACCTACTGCGCTGCCTCATTAGATTAAAACAGATTTTTTTGGTTAAAAGCTTAAAGTAAAATGCTATACAAATGAAAGACTAGCCACAGTGATGGAATTTTTAGAGAGAGATAAAACTAAGAGTCCACAAGGATTTGGAGAAATGTCTGCTCATATATGCTACTACATGAGCATGAATTGGCATGGTGAGTTTGAAAAACATTTGGCATTATTCATGACAATAAAAGATATGTTCCCTTCTAATAATGTACTTCAAAGAAATGAGTGTCAGTAGTATTCCAAAACCAATGACAAAAATACTCAAAGCACCATTACTTGTCATAGCCACAATTATTAGAAAAAAGAAATTATTTTTCTTTTTTCCTGCCTCAGGTTTATTTGTACAAATAGCACATGGTGACCCCAGTCCCATTGCAGATGGCAGCCCGAGGGTGGGGTCGCACCAGTCCTTCTGTCCTCAGGCACTTTTGAGAGCCCGAGCTGGAACTGAAGCTGGAGCTGCAGCCTGGGTCTTGGTTTGATCCTTGGCCTTGGCCTTTGGCCAGCACAGCCTGAGCCCCTTAGCAATGCGGGCATGAGCACACTTCCCAAGCTTGGGATGGGCAATGTAGGCAAGTCAGTCGAGCTTACGGCTGACACCCTTTGGGATCTTGGACTTAACCTCCTTGGGCTTTACAAAGGCCTCGATAGCCTCGGCACATGCACTCATGGCTTTGGGATTGTTGGTCTGCACCTTCTTTAGGTCCTTCTTCATGTGCTTCTTGGCAAAGCGCATGTCCCTCAGGACCTTGGCGTACACCCCCTTAAGAGATTCATATCTTTTGATCAGGGTTTCTTGATACCATTTCTGGGCCATTTTCAGGACTGGTTGTGGGTGGTGTGATCTGCACCTTAAGCTGTGCCACCTGAAGCGCCTAGAATCGGAAGGAGGAAAGAATTATGTCCATCAACAGTAGAGTGGTTACATTATAATATTTGACTACAGTGGAATACTATGCAACAAGGAAATGAAAGAACTATAGTTACACTTAAGAACCTGAATGAATTTCAAAATCATGACATGAGCAAAACAGCCAGACACAAAGAAATACATATTAACTTATTCTATGCATAATAGCCCAGATCTCTGCAGAAGCCTAAACAATTCATTAGCAATCAGAGTAGTGACCTTAAGAAAGAAGTAGACTTAACGGTGTCAGAGAAATTTCAGGGAGGAACCAGGTCTGTCTTCAGGGAACATGTCTTCACAGGGGAGCTCTATCTCACCCTCTCTGATGTTTTCTTCTGGACCTTGATGTTGATTGAGGGTCTCTAATAAAGAAGGTGCTGGGCCGGGCGCAGTGACTCAAGCCTGTAATCCCAGCACTTTGGGAGGCCGAGACGGGCGGATCACGAGGTCAGGAGATCGAGACCATCCTGGCTAACACGGTGAAACCCCGTCTCTACTAAAAAAATACAAAAAACTAGCCGGGCGAGGTGGCAGGCGCCTGTAGTCCCAGCTACTCGGGAGGCTGAGGCAGGAGAATGGCGTAAACCCGGGAGGCGGAGCTTGCAGTGAGCTGAGATCTGGCCACTGCATTCCAGCCCGGGCGACAGAGCAAGACTCCGTCTCAAAAAAAAAAAAAAAAAAAAAAAAAAAAAAAAAAGGGGG
>NW_020258300.1:0-323 GCF_003255815.1 Theropithecus gelada | reverse complement strand
CAAAAAAAAAAAAAAAAAAAAAAAAAAAAAAAAAAGAAGGTGCTGGAGATGCCTAGGTAGTCAGAGGGGGTCTCATGAGGAAAAGCAAATGACAGGCAGCATCAAACTCAGAGTTCTGGGTCTAATGAAGTGCCCCAGACTGGATAGAGGGTGCCGTACCCACTTAGTTTTATATCTCATTATGTAAAATGAGGATCCTCCAAAGATCAAAGTCCTCAAAGTTCAGAGGCCGATTACCAGCTTCCCCTTGGCATGCAGCAGAAGAACTTTTTCTCTTAAGTTCAAGTAAATGCCTGTGAGAGAGCCGTGTCCCACAGAGTCCT
>NW_020258299.1:0-6485 GCF_003255815.1 Theropithecus gelada | reverse complement strand
TTAAGTTGTAGGGTACATGTGCATAACGTGCAGGTTTGTTACATATGTATACTTGTGCCATGTTGGTCTGCTGCACCCATCAACTCGTCATTTACATCAGGTATAACTCCCAATGCAATCCGTCACCCCTCCCGCCTCCCCATAATAGGCCCCGGTGTGTGATGTTCCCCTTCCTGAGTCCAAGTGATCTCATTGTTCAGTTCCCACCTATGAGTGAGAACATGCGGTGTTTGGTTTTCTGTTCTTGTGATAGTTTGCTAAGAATGATGGTTTCCAGCTGCATCCATGTCCCTACAAAGGACGCAAACTCATCCTTTTTTATGGCTGCATAGTATTCCATGGTGTATATGTGCCACATTCTCTTAATCCAATCTGTCACTGATGGACATTTGGGTTGATTCCAAGTCTTTGCTATTGTGAATAGTGCTGCAATAAACATACGTGTGCATGTGTCTTCATAGCAGCATAATTTATAATCCTTTTGGTATATCCCCAGTAATGGGATGGCTGTGTCATATGGTACATCTAGTTCTAGATCCTTGAGGAATCGCCATACTGTTTTCCATAATGGTTGAACTAGTTTACAATCCCACCAACAGTGTAAAAGTGTTCCTATTTCTCCACATCCTCTCCAGCACCTGTTGTTTCCTGACTTTTGAATGATTGCCATTCTAACAGGTGTGAGATGGTATCTCATTGTGGTTTTGATTTGCATTTCTCTGATGGCCAGTGATGATGAGCATTTTTTCATATGTCTGTTGGCTGTATGAATGTCTTCTTTTGAGAAATGTCTGTTCATATCCTTTGCCCACTTTTTGATGGGGTTGTTTGTTTTTTTCTTGGAAATTTGTTTGAGTTCTTTGTAGGTTCTGGATATTAGCCCTTTGTCAGATTATCCCGGCCCGCGGGATCGTCACTGCAGGCCCTGGAAGAGGGGGTGGGAATTTGGGGGACAAGAGATACGAGAAATGAAAACAAGACAGTGCTCTGATCAAGTCTCTCTTTAATGGCGGTAATGCAGTGCCTTATATACACTTGGAGGGGAAGGGGTTGGGCCAGAGGCAGAGATGATCTCATCACGGAGGGTGTGACCAAGTAGGTATTGGTTTCTCTGGTCGAACGTCATGTGGCGCCTGCGCTGTCAGGTAGCAATTTTCGCGGGCACGGGAAAAATGGGTGAAGCAGCAGCAGGAAGAGCGCCATCTTTTATGAGGTATTAATACAGGGGAAAAGGCAAAGATAGGGAGGAGGTGTAAGGTGGAAATGACTAAAGCTCAGGCGTTTTTAATCGTCAATTATTACTCGCTATGGCCGGGGCATGCAGCTCCGGACAGGTCCCCCTTTTAATTGTTTTATGATGAGAAAAACGACCCCTCGGGAACTGCGCCTGTCTTAGGTTGGGTCAACTCATCCCCACCTTCTAGGCCCGTCATGGGATAAGGCAGCAGCAAAGGCGGCCCTCCTGTCTTAGGCTCCGGTGGAGATAGTGTCCTCTTACCCGTCATTGACTGTCCAGTTCAGCACACAGGGGAGGTGGTCTTATTAAGGCAAACAAGACTCACCATTTTCAGTCATCTCAAGGCGATGATAATGGACCTGTATAGGTTTAGCCTGAAAGGCCTCGATTTGTTGTCTGACGAATGCCATGAGCTTATTAAGGATTATAGGCCCGAGAGTGAAAAAGAGTAGAAGAGTAAGTAAAGGACCAAGAAATGGCAGGAGATAGGGGAGGAGTCCATCGAGTCCAGTCCACAATGGATTAGCGGCCAGACCTTTTCTGCGCTCTTCTAGTTCTTCTTGTAAAGTCTTGATCTTATCTCTGACGATTCCGGATTTGTTGACGTAAAAACAGCACTTTTCATTTCCATGACTGGTCTGGCATTAGGTAAGCTGTCTTGCCCGAGCAAGTCACCTGGGCGATTCTGTCTGACGAAGGTTCAGATATTTGTCTCCCTCTGCAGTCACAAGGCTGGCCGTATCGTTTTCGTATTAATTCTCTTGCTTTACGAGGGTCACCAAAACCTGCATAGACTGTCACTATGCTATATAAAGCGATTACTTTCCAAAGGAATCTCATGTTAGGCTTCATTTTCTGAAAAACAAAAAGGAAGAAACTTCTCAGGGAGATTTATCTTCCCTGGACTGACAATGGTTATGATTTATTTGTCTTACCAATCTTTCAGGCAGCCATCTGGCTGCATCATTTTTTTGTGAGAAGATGCATACTGAGCCTCTTCCCCAAATTAAAACTGGATCAGGGCCATGCCATGAATTATCAAGTGGGTCTTTCCATTTTACCATTGCAAACTGTTTTTGAGATTCAGGATGCCAGAAACGATCGGCAGCAGATTTTCCATGACTATCCAAATTTAAAAAATTAAGGATAAACAGGGCATGATTGAGTATGTTTCTAGGGGTACCCTTCACGGGGTACCAGCTCCCCCCTTTTAATTTTGTGATAACAGTTTTTAATGACAGATGAGCTCTTTCTACTATACCTTGTCCTTGGGGATTGTAGGGAATGCTTGTGGTATGTTTAATTTGTAGGGTATTGCAGAATTGTAAAAAGGTTTTAGCTATATAACCAGGGCCATTATCTGTTTTGATTTGTTTGGGTATTCCTAAAATAGAAAAGCAATGTAATAAATGAGCTATGACATGTTTAGTGGCCTCTCCTGTTTGGAGAGCTGCAATAATGAATCCACTATAGGTGTCTATGCATACATGGATATATTTTAGTTGACCGAATTCTAAGTGGTGAGTAACGTCCATTTGCCAAATTTCGTTGGGGATGAGTCCTCGGGGGTTAACTCTTAAATGAGGAACAGGTGAATACGTTATGCAATTGGCGCATTGTTTAACTATTTGTCGAGCTTGTTCTCTGGTAAGTTTAAACATAAGCCTTAAGGTTTGAGCGTTTAAATGATGTAAGGCATGTGCTTTTTGTGCTTGTTGCAAATTGTCTGTAGTGACTGTGGCTATAGTTTTTGTTGCCACGTCGGCTGTTGTGTTACCTTGAGTTAAAGGTCCCGGTAATCCTGAATGTGCTCTGATATACCCAAGAAAAAAGGGAGTAGTCCTTTTCTGAATAAGTTGTTGACATTGTAAAAATAGGTTAGCTGTGTCTGAAATATGTTTAATTTGAGGCACGGTCTCTAAGAGGGGTATTGAATGAGCCAGGTAGGCGCTGTCTGTGTAAATGTTAAGTGGCTGACAAGGAAAAGCTGATAATGCTGCAATTATAGCTTGCAACTCGATCAGCTGAGCTGATGTATAAGTGGTCTGGAATTTAACGACTACATTATTGTAAGTGTAAGCGGCAAGTCCTGTGGAAGATCCATCAGTGAAAATTAGTAATGCGTCATTGAGGGGTTCTTTACTGGTGATATGGGGAAACACAAACGCATGAAGTTTGCAAAATTGAATGAGTTTGTTAGGTGGGTAATGGTTGTCAATTGTGCCAGTGTAAGAAGCGCAAGCAATTGGCCAGGCTTCTGTATTTTGTAACAGCCAATGGATGTGTGATTGAGTGTAGGGCTGTATAATGGTAGAGGGTTCTATTCCAAAGTACTTTCTACTGTTTTCTCTTCCCAAGATAATTAGATCAGCTATGGCATCATAATAAGGCAACAAAACCTTTTTAGGGGAGGAGGGCAGGTGTACGCACATCTCCTTTAGTAATGGCAATAACGATTTTAAAATATTTTTGAGGAATCGCAACCGGTGAAGGCAATCCTAGTTGTAAGGCACCCATAAGGATCATAGTGATATTTACTGCTCTTAAATCTTGTAAGAGTCTCCATTTACCAGACTTCTTTTTAATAACAAAAATAGGTGTATTCCAAGGAGAATTACTTTCTACAATATGTCCTGCTATCGGTTGTTCCTGCACTAACTGTTGGGCAGCACTTAGTTTATCATTGAGTAAAGGCCACTGATCAACCCAAACGGGCTCATCTGACTTCCAAGTAATGGGGTCAGCGCACCTTTGGGGTGCAGGTATGTCAGTGGCCTGAGCTAAAAATTTCCAAACCCCTTTTTATCAAATTGTCCTGAAACTAGTATAGGCTGTGGGATACCGTTTTCTCCTTTTCCAAGACCTTTACCAGGGGTGTATCCTTGAGTTAACATTTGTGCAGTAACTATATCATTTGGACTACACATTATAATTTTCATTTGAGAAAGCAGATCTCGCCCCCAAAGGTTAACAGGTAGGTAAGGTATGACAAATGGCTTAATGAGGCCTGAATTGTTTTCTTTATCTGTCCATGTTAGGTATTTAGAACTTTGTTTAGGATTATTGCTTTGCCCAATTCCTCTCAGGTGAGTTAAAGTCTCTGTGGTAGGCCAATGAGAGGGCCAATCTTCCTGTTTAATGATAGTTACATCAGCCCCTGTGTCTATTAACCCAGTAAATGCCTTCCCGTCTAACCATAAGGTCAGAGAGGGTTTTTGATTTGTAATTGGTTGCACCCAATATATATCTGATGATCCAAAACCTTTTATATTTCTATTAGAGTATTGGATATTATTATCTGTTTTAACCAAAGGTAGCAGGATTAACTGAGCTATTCTAACTCCCTGAGGGACAGTAATAATACTATCAATAGCTCTAGCCATGATTTTAATTTCTCCTTCATAATCATTATCGATAACTCCAGGGAGGACTTGTAAGCCTCTCATGGTGACACTACTTCTTCCTAAAAGTAGCCCAAAAGTATTAGGTGGTAAAGGTCCATATATTCCGGTATTTAAGGTTTGTGGTCCCATTTCAGGTGTTAGTACTGTGTGGGAGGTGGAACTGAGGTCCAGTCCTGCACTTCCTGGGGTTGCTCTACTAAGTTTTGAAATGGATTGCTGTTGCTGGCTGGAACAAAGCTGACTGCCCCATATGCTTGTTTCGGGGCCTGGGGCTGGCCCCTCATCCCGTTTCCCTGCCTGGGGGATAAAGGATTTCCTTGACTGTCAGTTTTAGATTTACATTCGTTTGCCCAGTGCCTTTCTCTTTTACACCTCGGGCAAAGGCCTGGGATTTTTACTTCTGGATTTTTATTTTGGTTTTCATGGCAATTTTTTGCAAAGTGTCCCCTTTTACCGCATTTAAAACATCCCCCTTTATCTTTACCTTTGTTAATGAGGAAGTCTCTTACTGTTTGGCCGCTAAAAGTGGCGGCCATTGCTAGGCCTTGTTGATATGAGGGCCCAATAAGAGAAAGCGGTCACAGGAATTTTTTCTGCCCCAAAAGTATTATAATAGTCCTGAAGACAATCCCCTACTCTACGCCATATTTTGATATCAATAGTTCCTTCCTGTGGGAACCAAGGGCAAGTATCCTTTACAAAATCAAAAAATTTAAACAAATCATTACCTTTAACCTTTACTCCTCGTATCTTTAAAGCCTCTTTTAATTGTCCTACATAAATTTGATGCTGACTTAATTCTTGTCCCATTTCGGACGCACCACTTACCTTCGATAATTTACTTTCTTTTGTCTTTGTTAACGGTCGACCCTTCTTTCGCGTCCTCTTCCTCACAGAGTCCCTCGTTTCCAGGCCCCACGTTGGGCGCCACGTATCCCGGCCCGCGGGATCGTCACTGCAGGCCCTGGAAGAGGGGGTGGGAATTTGGGGGACAAGAGATACGAGAAATGAAGACAAGACAGTGCTCTGATCAAGTCTCTCTTTAATGGCGGTAATGCAGTACCTTATATACACTTGGAGGGGAAGGGGTTGGGCCAGAGGCAGAGATGATCTCATCACGGAGGGTGTGACCAAGTAGGTATTGGTTTCTCTGGTCGAACGTCATGTGGCGCCTGCGCTGTCAGGTAGCAATTTTCGCGGGCGCGGGAAAAATGGGTGAAGCAGCAGCAGGAAGAGTGCCATCTTTTATGAGGTATTAATACAGGGGAAAAGGCAAAGATAGGGAGGAGGTGTAAGGTGGAAATGAATAAAGCTCAGGCGTTTTTAAACGTCAATTATTACTCGCTATGGCCGGGGCATGCAGCTCCGGACATCAGATGAGTAGATTGCAAAAATTTTCTCCCATTCTGTAGGTTGCCTGTTCACTCTGATGGTAGTTTCTTTTGCTGTGCAGAAGCTCTTTAGTTTAATTAGATCCCATTTGTCAATTTTAGCTTTTGCTGCCATTGCTTTTGGTGTTTTAGACATGAAGTCTTTGCCCATGCCTATGTCCTGAATGGTACTACCTAGGTTTTCCTCTAGGATTTTTATGGTATTAGGTCTAACATTTAAGTCTCTAATCCATCTTGAATTAATTTTCGTATAAGGAGTAAGGAAAGGATCCAATTTCAGCTTTCTACTTATGGCTAGCCAATTTTCCCAACACCATTTATTAAATAGGGAATCATTTCCCCATTTCTTGTTTCTCTCAGGTTTGTCAAAGATCAGATGGCTGTAGATGTGTGGTATTATTTCTGAGGACTCTGTTCTGTTCCATTGGTCTATATCTCTGTTTTGGTACCAGT
>NW_020258298.1:0-6486 GCF_003255815.1 Theropithecus gelada | reverse complement strand
AAAAAAAAAAAAAAAAAAAAAAGAATGAAAACAAAAATAAGCACCTAAAGATCCATTAATGAGATATTGTATATGCAAATATTTTATTAAGGAAATTAGACGATTTTGCAAAACATTAAACATTTCTTAAGTAATGGACAGCAGAGCCTATATGAGAAAAATTTTGATGAGACTCTTAGTTCATAAAAACAGCACAAAGGTGTGATAATCAAAATCATCTCATGCTCACACAAAGGCTGTGAATAGAAGGTTTTAGGGTAGGACAGGGCAATGTTTCTCCAGTAAGAAGGATGTCATTCAGTCCCTTCACTCTGTAGTTCTTGTCTTCAGGGACTATGTATGCTGTGAACTGAATATGTGTGTCCCTCTAAATTCATATGTTGAAATCCTAAACCCCAACGTGATGATGTTAGGGAGGTGATTAGGTCTTGAGGAGATGACACCCTTATGAATGGGATTAGTGCTCTTATAGGAAGGGACAAGGGAGCCTCCTCTTTCTTTTTCCCTCCCTTCCTCCCTGCCATTGAAGACACAAGGAGAAAATGGCTGTCTGCAAATCAGGAAGAATATACTTACCTGACACCTAATCTGCTGGCACTTTGACCTTGGACTTCTCAGCCTCCAGATTGTGAGAAGTAAATGTTTGTTGTCTAAGCTAGCCAGTCTTCAGTAATTTCCTAAAGCAGCTGGAGCTGGCTAAGACAATGTGCATGTACTCTATGGGGGACTTCATATGATAAAATTGGATGGAGGCCCAAAAAGGGACAGATGTAGCCTTAGCCTAGCTCTTGAGAGCACCAGAGCTCAAGGCTACCTTCCAGAAGAAAAGTGAGATAACTGAGAGGTGAGGATACATGGGTTCAAAATATTCTCCAGCCTATGCTGAGGTGTGAGGTCCCCGAAGTCATGATTCAATCAATGCATATTCTTCTATGTTATAGGTTGAGGACATTAGTCTTGTTTATAGATGAGGAAATGGAGGCTCAGAGAGACGTCGTGACTTAGCCTAAGTCAGTGAGCCAAGGCAGAGTCAGGACCTGAACTTTGGAGATCTACCTCTAAGGTAACCCTGTTTTTATGTTTTAGTTACTCACACTTAAAGCAAACATGGTGGTCTTGGAACCTGTTTCTCAGCTGGCAATAATTTCTTCAGTTGGAAAGGGAGGTAAATTAATAGGACTAATTAAAAGAAGGATCCTGCTGGGCGCCGTGGCTCACGCCTGTAATCCCAGCACATTGGGAGGCCAAGGAAGGTGGATCACCTGAGGTCAGCAGTTCGAGACCAGCCTGGCCAACATGGCGAAACCCCGTTTCTACTAAAAATACAAAAATAAGCCGGGTGTGGCGGCGAGCGCCTGTAATCCCAGCTACTTGGGAGAATGAGGCAGGAGAATTGCTTGAACCTGGGAAGCGGAGGTTGCAGTGGGCCGTGATTGCGACCATTGTACTCCAGCTGGGCAACAAGAGTGAAACTCTGTCTTTAAAAAAGAAAAAAAGAAAAAAACAAAAAACAACAAACAACAAAAAACGGGTCAGAGGAAATGTTAGATGCTTAGCAGATTTCAAAATTCAAAGGGGCTTCTGGAAAATTCCCTTTGTAACGGTGAAATATGGAAAGAATGGAATCGGAAGGTGGTGTAGAAGTGGGGGTTCTCCAGTCCCCAGGAGACGCAGGGCCTCACTTGTCCCAGCTCAAGTCCTGCTCCTTCTCTGTGGCCTCCTAGACTTCGCCTCCCGCCCTCCACTGCGGGAGTTAGAAGGAAGGAAAAAATAAAGTGTAGATGAACGAAACAGAGAATTGAAAAACAGCAGACGGATTTCATAAAATCAAAAGTCCTTTTTCTGAAATGATAAAATTGGCAAACATTTACCTAGACTGACCAAGAGAAAAAGAGGGAAGAGTTTCAAAATAATGAAATTAGAGTTGAGAGTGGGAACATTACTATAGGTGTTACGGAAAGAAAAGAGATAATAGAATACTGCGAACAATGTACGCCAGCAAATCAGATAACCCACATGAAAGGGACAGAGTCAATTTCAGAGAACTGGTGCCGCGAGGGGCACAGGGCCCACCGTGCACAGTAAATGCTGTACAAAGTGCCTGTGCTGCGCCCCGATGCCGCAGGAGGGCGCCCGACCCCGCCTTTTCTGCCCCGCGTTAGGCGTATGCGTGTTCCGTCTGCAGACGCGGACGCGCGTCCTGGGAGCCGACACCAGCTTCGTTCCCTCAGAGCCCAACCCGGATGCCCCGCACCGCTTCGGACAACCCAGGGCCGCGTCCTCTGTGAGGAAACAGCTGTGACGGCTGAGGAAGGAGGGGCCAGCTCTAACCGATTGCTTAAGTTGTTACAGATGGTGCAGAGCCAGTGGCTGAGTTTTGTAAATCAGGTGTATTCATTGAGCAAACTTTCCCCTTCGGAATATTCAGCATCCGAGGGGGTTCAGTTTGATTTTGTCTATCGCTGGCGGGGCGCGGGCTAACGCCTGGGACCCCTGCACCTGGGGAAGCCGAGGAAGATCGCTTGCCAGGAGTTCCAGACAAGCCTGGGCAACGAAGCCAGACCCCATCTCTACAAAAAAGAAAGAAAAATGTGGCTATCTCCAATCCAATGGTGAAATTAGGATGTCTGTAATCTCCTCTTAACATCCTGGATTATACATTATTACTTTCTTTACATTTCTTTTTTGTTCATTTTCAAAATTGGAAAATACATTCACTTGTCTTGTAAAAGTTTGTCTTTAAACATATTTGCAAATTATATTTTGCAAGAGAAAGAAAAAATCTTTTATTTTTGTTTTTGTTTGTTGTAAGCAAGGGCAATGCAGGTCTTTTTTGTCAGAATTTTTTGTTGGAAAGCTTAATTTTCCACTTGTTTCAAAATATCATCCCATACTGATGAGTTGAATAGAAATTTCTAAACTATTTGCACGAAGATGCTTTTGATTTTGGCCTAGTGTATCTCTTCATTCAATATGATACACATTGTATTATACATACATTAAGATATAAATATAAATGCATTACTTATCTATGGGTATATGATCAGTGTTGTTAGTTTGGGCTGGAAATGCTCTAATTGCAGTTGCTCTGCCTGTCAGCGCCACACAGATGGGAAAATCCCGGCTCATAATTCCTGAGCACTCTCTACCCTGTATGTCCCTGCCACAATCAGGTGAGTCCCTTGTGCCGCTATAGACACTAAAACGTCCCAATAGGATCCCAGAGGGCAAGAGTCAGAGAGGGGACACGCACAATGTCTCAGCATCTCTTTGCCTGACTTCTGAAGAACACAAGTGTGGACAGACTCCAATTAGTACAAACAGAGAGAAAATCACAGCTGACACTACAGCCATCTTCTGGGGTTATAACCGAGAGTGAACTGAAGCAGAGATTCCAGGGCAGCATGCCGCTTATTTGCAAGAGGAAGTTGTACAAGTAAGTGCACTTTTCCATGGGGTTTGACACGGGGCAAAAAAGGGCAGACAGTTTCACAGTACTCAGTGGAGGAAATGGTTTATGTAGAAAAGTGAAAGTCAAACAACTCCATGTTTCCACAGCTGAGATGTCAGAGAAGCCTAGGAAAAACAAAATTCCCCCAAAGAGGTCACGTTCCAATTGTGTTTTAGTCCCAAGAAAATGACTTAAAATACTCGCTGGATTAAAACATCTGGGTAGTGTCAGGCGTGGCAGCTCACACCTGTAATCTCAGCACTTTGGGAGGTTGAGGTAGGCGGATCACTTGAGTTCGGGAGTTTGAGACCAGCCTGGCCAACATGGTGAAACCCTGTCTCTACTAAAAATACAAAAGTAGCCGGGTGTGGTGGTGCATGTCTGTAATCCTAGCTACTCGGCAGGCTGAGTACCAACCCGGGGTTACTGGGTAGGATTAAGTAAGCAAATGTAGCAGGAGAATCACTTGAACCCGGGAGACGAAGGTTGCAGTGAGCTGAGATCGCACCACTGCACTCCAGCTTGGGCAACAGAGTGAGACTCTGTCTCCAAAAATAAATAAATAAATAAATAAATAAATAAATAAATAAAATATCTGGGAAGTATGAGGCGAACCCAATTGTGGAAAATGAGGCGAACCCAATTGTGGAAAATGAGGGGGAAAGGAGAGAATTTGTGAGATTTAAAAAGCATGGGGACAGTCTGAAATATTTATGAATCATGGAAAGATGGTTCGATTATCAAGGCATAGTAGGATGCCACATATTTATATTTATTTAGAAACAGCCATTGGGAATTTAGTTGACACTGTAATTAGACTGGGTCAGTAACCTAATCATGTGCTCTGACAGATGCAGCCTTGGGGAGGGGAGATATTTGGAGTCATCTGGGGTTGGGCTTGAACAGCTTGATCTTTCCCTGTGAAGAAAGAACATTAGAATTGTTGGCTCTGCCCTGTATGTGCTGAAATGAGTGTCAGTGAAGCTGTGCACTGAAAATAAGGAGAGGTGGGGACTGGTGTTNTTCTAGAGCCGCACTGTCCAATACAGTTGCCAGTTGTCACATATGGCTATTTAAATTTGAATTTAAATTAAATAAAATTAAGTAAAATCTAAAATTCAGTTCTTCAGATGGACTAGCCAAATTTCAAGTGCTCAAAAGGCACAAGTGAGGCCGGGTGCAGTGGCTCATGCCTGCAATCCCAGCACTTTGGGAGGCCGAGGCGGGCGGATCACGAGGTCAGGAGATCAAGACCATCCTGGCTAACACGGTGAAATCCCATCTCTACTAAAAATGCAAAAAATTAGCCAGGCGTGGCGGCGGGCGCCTGTAGTCCCAGCTACTTGGGAGGCTGAGGCAGGAGAATGGTGTGAACCCGGGAGGCGGAGCTTGCAGTAAGCCGAGATCGCGCCAATGCACTCCAGCCTGGGCAACTGAGCGAGACTCCGTCTCACACACACAAAAAAAGGCACAAGTGACTAGTACCTGCCATATTGTACAGTGATGTTTTAGACAATTACAAAGACATCCCAAAGGAGCTCAACACTATGATTCTGGTTTGGTGGGATAACAGATTATGGGAATAATCTAGTGAGTTTAGAAAGAAATTGAATACATTTGTTTCTTTCTTCTAGAGGTACTGATAACTTCCATTTAAGGAAGTGACTAGAAAATACTTCGGTCCAAAATCTGTGGGGTTGTCAACAATCTCCAAGATTCCAGAGAAGTATGTTTCTTACTCTACAATGGGCAGATCATGTAGTTAAAAGTGAGGAATAGCATAACCCAACAATGTGCCCCTAAGATCACGTACTTCAGTTAAATACTTTAGAGGCCTTTTATCTTTGGCAAACCCGGTCAAATGGGCAGATCAATCAACACAGAAGAGAAGTTATCCTTACCCAGGGAGACCAGATTCCTGTAATTCTCTAGCATCACATCCTTGTGCAGGTTCCTCTGTGTAGGGTCCATCAATCTCCACTCCTCCAATGTGAAGTCTATAGCCACATCCTTAAATGTCACTGATTCCTAAAACAATTACACTGTGATCATTTAGAGACTATACAATTAGACTTGTTAGGCGGAATTATACATAAAAAACTGGGGAAGAGCCCCAGAAACCAGAATCACCAAATGATTATGTAGGTCAACCAGTTCATCCCCTATAGGATGTATAAATCTCTCCAGTGACAAGAACTTGAAGCCATAATATGCTGCCTATATAATCTTCAGAGTTTCATCTGATAGCAGAATTTCTTTTCAGACCAAGTCTGGCTTCCTATCAATTATAAATATTGGCTCCACTATATTATCTGGAGTCAAACAGCATGGTTTCCTCCTTCCCTAGAAAGTATTTAAAATATTTGATAACAGTGAGCAGTTTCTATCCAAATCATCTTTCTTCCTTAAAACCCTGGCTTATCTAAAATATCAATTTTCTTTCAGTTCTAATCTATAGACTATGACTTACTAAAAGATATATTTTATCATTTGTATTATGGATATAGAATACTATAAGCTTTCTCTTTGAAAAAGAAAAATAAAAAATCAAGGAACTTTGGGGAAGTTCTTTGGTCAGGATATGTACACATATTAAAAAATGGAAGACTAGGCCATAAACATTTTTAATGGTTACCTACTGGAGAAAAGAGGGAGCAGAGAGGACTGGAATGAAGGCTAGACTCCTTTGGCTATTTGTTTTGTAGATTGAGCTTTTGGACCATTTAAATACTTTATATTATAAATGAAATATAATTTTTTAAAAAATCCCTAAAAATTAGGAGTAACATGAAACCAGGTGGTAGCATACTCATTCATTAGAAAGGAACTATTTTGAGTGATTTTAATAGAGTAATTTTTCTGTATATACCTCACAAGATACACCCTGAGAAAAATAACTGCAAAATAAAAACAAAACCAAAATATTTTCAGTAAATAATCATATTAATTACAGTGACAGACATGCTATTATGTAACTGTTGTGTGTGTAGTGCTGGATAAAGCAAATCAGCCTACTGATGCCATTGAGAACTAAT
>NW_020258297.1:0-6488 GCF_003255815.1 Theropithecus gelada | reverse complement strand
ATTACCACATAATACCACATATTACAGTATTCCATTTGTATAAAACTCTAGAAAATGTAAACTAATCTGTAGTGGCAAAAGGGAGATCAGTATCAGTGGTTGTCTGAGATAGAGCAATGGCAAGGGAGGATGGACGAGTGATTACAAAGGGGTATAAGGAAACTTCTATGGGTGATGGTTATGTTTATTGACTTGATTGTACTCATGGTTTTCTGGGAATATACATATGTTAAAACTTATCAGATTGCACACTTAAAAATATACTGTTTATTGTTTATCTCAAAGCCACTTTTAAAAATGACAGTAATACCGCTTATATTCCAGGGTTGTTATGAGACTTGAATAAGATCATTTATGTTAAAGTGCCAAAAACTAACACAAAAATTTAACATAAAAATAACCGTTTAGTAAACAGAAGTTCTAACGTAATTGTAAATAATGGAGAGTCATTTGTTTATTGAGCAGAGGCATGAAAAAGCTAAGAATCTCATTTCAGCCATTATAGTAGATCAATTTTAGTTACCCCCCCTTCATATGTACCTTAACAATGAATTAATGAATAAGTGTCCCAATGTACAAGTGCAAGTATATATGTATCTGTATTTGTGCACGTGTGTATATACATTAAGTACTCAATAATGTTGTCAACAGGTTCTTGGAAATTGATGTTAAGCGAAACTATATACTAAATGCCATAGGACCTTAACTCTTGTTTATATCAGCCTATGATAAAATTGGTTTCATTATATAGCCTGGCATTTTGCTTTAAGAAGTAGTTTCCAAGAACCTATGGATGACGTTAACTAAGGACTCACTGTACGTATGTATGTATGTGTGTGTTTACATGTATATACATTCACACACATATATATGCTTACACTTTCTTGAAAAGTCCTTTCTACACAATGCATTGGAAACTGTCTACTTTATTTTCATTTCTATTGTTATAAAAGACCTCAGGGTTGTTTGGAATCAGTGGAATCAGCAATTTTTCCTATTTTTGATGAAAGTGGGAAGGAAGTATCATCAGCTCTATTTTACAGGTGAGGAAGTGAAGGATCACTAAGATTAAATTATATCTTTAGAATCACACAGCTAGTATGTAGCCAGGCCAGGAAACATATTCAGCATAATCTAACCCAAAACTCCATAGTAGTTTAGCTCTGTGAGGCTTTCTTCCCAAATTGCTAGATCTAGTATGTGGGTACATCACTAATACCACCTCAGCAGTCACATGTACATACAAATTACCAAGATAAAGCTAGCCTCACAATTAGTGTCATGTCAGTGTCAGTGAAACCAAGGCTATGGTGAAGAGGAGAAGACTCCAATTCAGCCAGCCATAAAAAAAATCATTAAATGTATGATTCAGGTTGAGTTTATAGATATTTTAAGTTCAAGCTAATATCTATGCAATAGGAATCAAATTGTTGAGACATTCAGAAATCTTAGTGCTATATACAGATCTCTGGATGGAGTCATTTTATTTTGAAGTCTCATTTTTGTCTGTGTTCTCTGATTATTTATTTATTTTTTTTAGAGGGAGTCTTGCTCTGTCACCAGGCTGGAGTGCAGTGGCGCAATCTTATCTCACTGCAACCTCCGCCTCCTGGGTTCAAGTGGTTCTCCTGCCTTAGCCTCCTGAGTAGCTGGGACTACAGGCACACGTGCCACCATGCCCAGCTAATTTTTGTATTTTTAGTGGAGACGGGGTTTCACCATGTTGGCCAGGATTGTCTCGATCTCCTGACCTTGTGATCCACCTGCCTCAGCCTCCCAAAGTGCTGGGATTACAGGCATGAGCCACCGCAACCAGCCATTCTCTGCTCTTAAACTAAAATTTTAGTTTTAGTAGATGCTAAAGAAGATGTGGCTAAGTGTATCAAACTAATTTATCAAGTACTATAAATTGAACAGTTTAATCCTAAACATGAAATTTTAATAAAAGTGCCTTAATAAATCTTTAAGCATGTAAGGAAAAGTTACTTATAATCATTTTAGCTTTAAAAGAGATTTTCCACCTTTTATTTGAGGTCATAATAGATATAAGACCCCTAGGGAAATATAAAAATGAGAAATAAAAAGGCATTTTGTACAGTTATGGCTAATATTACAATAGTCTTATGTCTGGGATGTTAGACCTCATGCTTTGATCCCAGACAAGCTTAAGTTAGATTGTCAGCCCTGCCACTTCATAGTTTACTGGGTTGCACTAGGCAAGTGCTTAGTCTTTCTGGGATTCACTTTCTTATACTGTAAAATTGTGCCAATGGCAGTGCCTACCTTTAGAGTTGTTCTGTGAATTAAATAAGGTCATGTATGTTAGCAACCAGGAATGATTCAAGGTACATAGAAGCGCACTCAACAAATAGGGGATGCTATTAAAATAGAATTTGGGCTATATAGGAGTTTAATGGGTTTAACTTTACTCCATTGCCTTTCTGGGCTGCAGGCAGTAGTGGGAGCCCTGGGAAGTTAGCTCAATGATGGGTGTACACAGTGATCCGAGGAAGGAACCTAGAACTGGGTTAAAGGATCCAATCCAAGTTCTGCATAATCAATGCTAATTGCACACTCAACTGAGGAGCGTCCAGAACATCACCTTGGCATATAAAGCATAGCTCTGACTTCACTTTTAACAATTGTTTGGGGCCGGGTGCAGTGGGTCATGCCTGTAATCCCAGCACTTTGGGAGGCCAAGGGCGGGTGGATCACATGAGGTCAGGAGTTCGAGACCAGCCTGGCCAGCATGGTAAAACCCCGTCTCTACTAAAAACACAAAAATTAGCTGGGCATGGTGGTGGGCGTCTATAATCCCAGCTACTCGGGAGGCTGATACAGCAGAATCGCTTGAACCTAGGGCGAAGAGGTTACTGTGAGCCAAGATCATGCCACTGCACTTCAGCCTGTGTGAAAGAGCAAAAGTCCGTTTCAAATAAATAAATAAATAAAACAAAGTAAAATGAAAATTTAAAAAATGGAGTAACAGCTTTACAATAGCAATGCAAATTGTTAACAGTTTTGACAACTTTGTATGTGCTCTGCCCTATGTGAAACACTGTACATGCATTATCACATTGCATCCTTAATAATAATTATGAAATAGGTGCTATAATTATCCTTAGGTTATAGATGAGAAAACTGCTGTCTTGTCAGAAGGAAAGGTGCTGTTTGGTCTCTTTGCTGCCATCCCCATCTTTAGGAATTCTGGCTCAAACAAGCCACCTTCCAATTAGCAGTAACCCTCGTGTGTGTGTGTGTGTGTGTATGTGTGTGTATGTGTGTCTGTGTGCACACGCATGTGGATGCCTGTGTGTATTTGATGGCATTATATATGGGCTAGAAATCAGTTAATTGTTCTATGAAGTCTTTCTCTGATTAGGTCCTCATCTATTTTGTGGATATTGGTTTTGTATATAAAAGGATTGTCATCAGCATCCCAGCGATGCTTTTTTTCCCAACACCCATAGCAACAGCCTTTCTTTGTGAACTAAAGTAAGTTTGATACGATTCCTCAAACTAGAGTTTTGACAGTTAGGTAAGAAAAACAGATCAGTGAGTACATGACACCCATTGTGCTGTAGAATAATCATTTTAAATAATGTATATAAAATATCATGGCATTTTTTCTGGTTTACCTTTAAATTTGTTAGCATGCCAGAAATGCAGTTGGCTAGCTGTGATCAGTCCCCATTCCCCAAAAGGCAAACACTTCATGGGTTGCCAGTGAGAAGTATCACCTGCATACCTGCGTAGAGACATTCTTTCTCTAGCACACAAGGCTTATCCCTGAGACTGGAAATATTGAGCAGTCTCTAATTGGCTAGAAGAGCCAGGCCTGGCAAGTCCAGAAGTAATTTCTAGGCTCTCTCCAACCCCACCCGAACTTAAACTTTGGCTTCATGTTTTATGAGTCTGAAGGCTGTATGCCCAGCTTCTGTAAAGGGGGAAATTTATAAGTCCCCAGGAATAAGAAAGAGGATAAAAGAGAGTAAAATGAGATACTAGAAACCTGGTGTAGAGAATACATAATAGAACTGATCCCATAAATGTATCCTAAAGCTGGGACTCAGCATTCCAGCTCATCATCAAAAGAGATAAGCAATGCTATCTCAAGACCTAGGTTGCCATAAAAGAGTGTGGAATGAGTACAGTTAGGAATGGATCGGGCTAGTCTAGAGGTGGGTGCACATGAATAAATCAAGGGAGACAAATATTGTAAAAGTAATTATAAGGGACATTATGTTTAAGAAAGAGAATGTAGAATGCTATGTGACCATAAAATAGGGTGATAAAATGGGATAATAGCATGTGACCATAACCATAAAATAGGGTGATAAAATGGGATAATAGCATATGATGAAGGCAAAAGCAAGTATACAAATATTTTTTAAAAGCTTAATGTCCATTTAATAAATGGTGCGGGGAGAACTGGTTAGCTGTATGCAGAAAAATGGAACTGGACCCCTTCCTTACACCTTATACAAAAATTAACTCAAGATGGATTACAGACTTAAATGTAAAACCCAAAACTACAAAAGCCCTAGAAGAAAATCTAGGCAATACCATTCAGGACATAGTCATGGGCCAAAATTTCATGACAAAATCACCAAAAACAATGGCAACTAAAGCAAATAATTGATGAACGGAATCTAATTAAACTAAAGAGCTTCTGCACAGCAAGAGAAACTATCATCAGAGCAAACTGACAACTTACAGAATGGGATAAAATTTTTGCCATCTATCCATCTCACAAAGGTCTAATATCTAGAGTTTACAAGGAACTTAAGTGAATTTTCAAGAAAAAAAAATCATTAAAAACTGGGCAAAGGACATGAACAGACACTTCTCAAAAGAGGGCATTCATGTGGCCAAGAAACGTGAAAAAAAGCTCAACACCACTGATCATTAGAGAATTGCAAATCAAACCCACAATGAGATCCCATCTCACACCAGTTAAAATGGCAATTATTGTAAGTCAAGAAACAAGAGATGCTGGCGAGGTTGTGGAGGAAAAGGAATGCTTTTACACTGGTGATGGGAGTGTAAGTTAGTTCAACCATCATGGAAGACAGTATGGCAATTCCTCAAAGATCTAGTAGCAGAAATACCATTTGACCCAGCAATGCCACTACTGGGGTATATACCAAAAGAAATGTAAATCATTCTGTTATAAAGATAAATGCACACGTATGTTCATTGCAGCACTATTCACAATAGCAAAGACATGGAATCAACCCAAATGCCCATCAATGATAGACTGGATAAAGAAAATGTGGTACATATACACCATGGAATACTATGCAGCCATAAACAGAAAGGAGATCATGTCCTTTGCAGGGACATGGATGATGCTGGAAGCTGTTATCGTCAGCAAACTAATGCAGGAACAGAAAACCAAACACCGAATGTTTTCACTTATAAGTAGCAGCTAAATGGTGAGAACACATGGACACAGTGGGGGTACAACACATACTGGGACCTGTCAGGGTGGAGGAAGGGAGAGCTTCAAGAGGAACAACTAATGGATGCTGGGCTTAATACCTAGGTGATGGGTTGATCTGTGCAGCAAACCACCATGGCACGTATTTACCTATGTAATAAACCTGCACGTCCTGCACATACACCCCAGAATTTAAAACAAAAGTTGAAGAAATAAAAGATTAATGTTTATAGTATAAAATATATGTCATGCCTGCTGATGACCATGCTAACTATATGGATGTAGCAAACTTTTGGAAGGCAACTCTGTTCTCTTTTGCCCTGCTATGGGAGAAGGAGGCCTTGTTAATGAGCTCTAAACAACTTGTCTTCTATGCCCCAGATTCCCAGAGGGCTTCTGATACATGTTAGGGAGTCTCTCTGACATAAGAGGCCCTAGAGCTTGTCCAGAAACTACTGTCTGAGTGCCACAGAGGATCCACTTATAATTAAAATACCATGATACAAATGCAAAATTAGCTTGGGCCTTTTTGGAAGAAATGTGCCAAGAGGGAGCCTGCAGGAAGAGGCCTCTGGAAGATTATATTATTGTTTAAATATTTGTGCCCATCATAGAGAGGGTTGTACATCCATGTCCTGCCCCGCCAGGCGTAGCTACAAAACTTAGTTTGGACAGTAAATAATAAGCAGAAGTGATCCATACCACAACCGAACAGAAGCCTTGAAAGCAGTATACTGTTTGCCACTGCCTTTCTTTTCCTTCTGCCACAAGAATAGTCATGTTCTTGTGAGGCACAGCTCCATCAGTACGGGTAAGAAAGATGGGTGGGCCGGGCGCAGTGGCTCAGGCCTGTAATCCCAGCACTTTGGGAGGCCGAGGCGGGTGGATCACAAGGTTAAGAGATTGAGACCATCCTGGCTAACACGGTGAAACCCCATCTCTACTAAAAATACAAAAATTATCTGGGCCTGGTGGCGTGTGCCTGTAGTCCCAGCTACCTGGGAGGCTGAGACAGGAGAATCACTTGAACCCAGGAGGCGGAGAT